>NW_024870551.1:138336-175933 GCF_013358625.1 Macadamia integrifolia | reverse complement strand
CAACCAATTAGCATTCCAGAGATTGATTTTTTTTCCATTACCAAGAATCCATCTCTCATTGCTAGATATGAAAGACCACACTTTGCAAATTCCAGGACATATTGATGAGGGTCTAATACTTTTTTTTGGGAGGCCATTTTTCAAAAAATGAGCCTTGAAGAAGTTGGAAAAGCCTGAATTCCCATGCTTCAAGTTCCAAGCCTGCTTGCAAAGCAGAGATTTATTGACATCTCTGAGCTTACGGATGCCTAAACCTCCTTCCTCGTTAGGTTTACACACCTGGTCCCATTTGATAGTCACAGCCTTTGAAGAGTCAATGTCTCCCATCCAGATGAAATTTTTCATCCAGATGAAAATTTTCATCCATATTTCCATTTGCACAATCATGGAAGACGGCCACCAATAGATCAAAAAATTATGCACCGAAATACTAGATATGACAGATTGAACAAGCTACACCCGACCAACCATGGAAAGAATTTTCCCTTTCCAACCCGAGAGATGATCCCCAATTTTGTCCATTGTTGGCATCATATATTGGTACTTAACTCTTCCCTTGAAGATTTCAACACCAAGATACTTTGTCGGGAACTTGTAGGAAGGAATTTCCATGGCTTCTACAATGGCCTGCTTCCTTGGAGAGGGAATGGAACCTATGAAGAGCTTGCTTTTGTCTAGGTTGATAGTTTGGTCCAAGAATTCCTGATACTTTCTAATGAAAGCTTTCAAATTTCTAACATATTTGATGGAGGCATTAATAAAAATGAAGATATCGTCAGTGAAAAGCAAATAAGTAGGGATCGGCACACCTCTGGGACCTTTCAAGGCTTTGATATCTTTTTTGAGAAGAAGGTGTTTCAGCCCTCTATAGAGAATCTCTTTGGCCAAGATAAACCGGTTCGAGGAGATAGGGTCACCTTGTCGTAGGCCCCATTCAACTCCGAAATAGCCCACTAGACCTCCATTTAGAAGAATTGAAATTTTTGGAGAGGAAAGAATCTGGAGAATCCAGTTTAGCCAAGTCTCAGAGAAGCCAAATTTCCTTAAAAATTAGATAATGAAATTCTAAGAAATTGTGCCAAATGCCTTTTGGATGTCAATTTTTCCCCCAGACTGCCACCTCTTGTAGAAGAGTGCATGATATTCGCCAGCTCTGAAGCCAAGGTGATGTTATTGTGAATAAGCTTCCCCTTCTAAAACGCTCCCTGCTCATCAGAGACTAGTCTTGGAAGAAGAAAGGATGATCTAGTTGCAAGAATTTTGGAAATTACCTTACAAAAGAAATTACCCATATAGAGAGGCCTGAATTTATCTAGAGAGATCGTTCCATTCAATTTTGGAATTAATGCTAAGAAATTTTTGTTCAGACTCGGGTGCATCGAGCCAGAAACAAAGAAGTCCCTCACTGCTCTTTCAAAGTCCCCTGAAACAAATTCCCAACAACAACGGAAGAAATAGCTTGGGTAGCCATCCGGAGCAGGCGAGCTGTTAGGATCCAGATCCTACATTGCTCGCTTGATTTCATTCGCTCCTGGGATCGCATCCAAACTAAGGAGGTCCACCTCGTCAATCAGTCTAGGAATAGCCTCAAGTAATTCCAAGTGATCCATCAAAGGAACTCTCTTGAGGAAGTCTTTGTAGTAGCTGATCATATGGTGAGCAATATCATCTCTATCCAAAATAATGGAACCATTAGGTTTTTGTAGTCTTCTAATTGTATTCTTAGCCCTTTTTATTTTGGTGTAGAGATGAAAGAACTTCTAGTTCCTGTCTCCCTCCTTCAACCATTTGATTTTTGATTTTTCAACCCATAATTTTTCATGATTTTTCATAGCCACAAGATATGCAGTCTTCGCATAAGCTTCTTGCCCATACCGAACATCATCCATACCATCCAATTCAATTTGAGATTGAATCTAATCCAATGCCTCTCTTGTTCTGACCAACTCATGCTCAAAATTTGGGAAGGTTTCCCAAGCTCAAATTTTGATAATCGGCTTCAGTTTTTTCAATTTATGAGCAAGGACATAGGTAGGTGGCCCATAAATTCTTTGGTCCCAAGAATTAGAGACCAGCTGCAAGAAAGAAGGATGCTCTATCCAGAATTTATGGAAACATAAATGGTAGTTAGCTGGCTTAGGGCACACCTCAGAAAAAAACTAGAATAGGGTTGTGGTCCAAAAAATCCCTTTGAATGACAAGCTGGACACAGTCCTCAAACTGATTCAGCCATTCCTCATTGCAGAACCCCCTGTTAAGAACTGCAGATACATTACCCCTTCTTCTATTGTTTGTCCAAGTGAATTTTGGGCCTTGAGAGGGTAATTTTATCAAGCTAAAGGAATCAACCATTGCTTCGATATCAGCAACAGAGCCAAGATTGAAGGAACCAGGGCCCCTTTTTCATGGGAAGCAAGAGTAGCATTAAAGTCTCCTACAACAACCCAGGGTTCAGCCAAAGCTGACACTGACCCTAACTCAACCCAGAGCTCTCTTCTCGTAGCTCTAAAATTACTAGCATGAATAGATGAGATCAAGATTGATTTACCTTTCCAATAAATCCTAACAGTAATTTGTTGTTTAGAGAAAGAAAAAGTCACAGGTTTTGGAATACCTCTTTTCCAAAGCAGCCAAAGAGTTGGGACTTTATCTCTCCTGGAGTTGCAAATGAGATTAGCATCGAATCCCAATTTACTGAAAAAGTGAACAGGACAGGATGAAGAGTCGATCATTGGTTCTGCCAGGCATAAAATGTCAGGATCCTCATCTCTAACAATTTTCCTCAGAGCCATCCACGCCGAGGCCTTCTTGAAACCTCTCACATTCCAAAAGAGGACCTTCATGATTATTTTTTTAAGGTCACGATACGGTCAGACCTTCTGGTCTGCTCCACAGTGACCGACCCTGTCTCCTTCCTCCTTGCATTATTCATATCAAAAACAGCTGCTGCTGCCGGCTGATCAGCCATTCTGATCTCCTCACGGTGGACCTCCACAGCACCCCCACGGATGGACGTAGACGGAGTAGAGGAGATGCCATTATCAACCATTCGATTGTGAGGCTGAGATGGAAGGCCTGGATTTGTCAAGGAATCAAAAACATGTGATAACCGCCTAGACGTAGCATGGGTCTGGGTGTGCCCAGATCCATGAGAAAATTCATGGGTAGAAGATCTATTTGACCCAATGATTTGCTGTCTTCCAGTTAAGACAGGAATGGCAATCTCAATGGACCCCACGTTTCCTTGAGGAGGAAACAAATTGAATTTTGAATTGCAATCTCTCCCAATATGGAAGGAGATCGTGTGATTGGCCGAGAATAATTTGTTTCCTGACTTGATGCTGAGGAGGCAACAACCTCCTGCACCTCACCACCACCACCACTGCCATGGCTGAGAGAAACAACACCACCACCGCCATGACTGGGAGAAGCATCACCACAACCACTGCCGAGAGAAAATGAACCTCCACGGCCTACACCACAACTGCAGAGAGAAGCAGTACCACAACGGCCTGCACTTCCACTTCCTTCGCCATAGACCTCATTAGGAACAGCCTGGGTGACTTCATGAATGGATGCCTCACCGGTCTCATCTGCATAGACAGCCCCAGGGACCCCTTGTTCTTTTGTCTTCTTCCTATCCTCCACAAGCTTTCTGATTCTACAATCAGTGACTGAATGTCCTGATTTTTTACAGTATCCACAAAGACCCAAGCTATCTTCATAGATGACCCGTTGCTTGAACTAGAAGAGCTGCTGCGAACCTGGCTGCCGCCTCTCCACATGGATTTCATCAATCCGAGTTGCACATACTTCCATCTCAACCTGAAGCCGAGCAAAACCTCCCATCGAGGCTGCACTGGTGTACTTATCAATGGCCATAGGTCAACCCACCACTTTCGCCATGGTTAGGAGAATTTTCTCGTGCCAATACTCCAGCGGAAGGTCAAGGAAGCGGATTCAAACCATTTTGGTAATGGGCTGCTTTTCATGAATATTAAAATCTTGTCTCCATATTTGAAATCTCACAAATTGACCTCCAACCTTGATAGAGCTTCTACGCCAGATGGCAGACATCAGATTCTAGTTCAAACTGAAAAAGGATAAAACCTTTTCCCATTGCAGATAGAGAGATTCTTCCCTTCAAGTTCCATGACGATGACACCTCCTTTCTAATGTAGTCTGGGGAGATAAACCTGAAGTTCGCTCTACCTATTAAGGGAAAACGAAAGCGTTCTAACCTCTCTTCGTATGCATCCTGAGGTATAACGACCTTGGTTAAAGATCCTATGTGAATAGGGTCAGGGAGATCATCCACTTCAGGCAATCCTCTTCCCCCCACCGTTGAGAATGAGGGCTTGGGTTGTGGAGGAGTTGCAGCAAGTGCGGCCACCGTATTCACCAATTCAGGCCAAAATCAGTAATCAAAGATTGCCGGCCGCGAGCTTTCTGGGGATCTCCATCAGGGTCTGGGGCAACCCCTAAGCGATGAGCATCTACCCCAGAGCTTCTCTCTCCTCTCTCCATCTCGCCAAAGACATGTGACAACTTGATGACGTTTTCTATCGTTTACCTAGTTAGTAGTTATGTTATGTGAGATCAAGTAGGTACTTTGTTATTTTCTAAGGTTTAGTCATAATTCTCATGTTTTTATTTTCATTTCACGTTTCAGTGTTTCATCATGCATATTGGATTTTCCTATTTTTAGGTATTCTTAGGGAATTTTCTAGATTTTCCAATCTTGTTTAGCCATAAAGGCATTTTGGTAATTTTATGTACTTTATTGTACACGAATTTTCATGCTTATTTATTCATATTTTCATCATGATAATTACGCTTTTCATCATGTTGTCTGATCCTTTTAGCACTATTAGGGTTTTCCTTTGGCATTCAACGCATTAGGATTAAGGTTTTCCATATATTGTTATCTTGTTTCTTCATCTTGTTTTACATTCGGTATACTAACTTTTGTTTTGGCATCCAAACCTCTGGGTTTGTAATTCTAAATCCCATCTCTTTATTTCAGTATTTTATTCCTTTGTATCATAGTTTAAGTATGAGTTAGATTACTTGTTTTAGCAAGTAATAGGAAGAACGATTTCTATCAGGTGGATCGGGCTGCCAAACACCTTTCTTGGACAGTAACTTAGACCCTTACTCACACCGTTGATTCGTCCAATTCCCCATTAGATGGTCATGGAATCATTCTTTATTTTATATGGGTCCTAGACCCTAATCTATGTGACGACTCTTATTTGATGATCTCTCTCTTTCCAATAAATGAGGTGGAGGACAAGCGTTTATGCCTCTTCTTTTTAACCGGCACACCCTGTCCTCACAATATATAGGGTTTGTCTTCCTCACATCAATTCCTTTCTCTCTTAATTGAAGCTTTTGGTGCTAAACAATCTTTATATATCCAGGAGACCATACGGATAAAGAAGGTTTCCTCTAAACAATCTTCTCGCCTGATGATTTTAACAAAGAGCAACCAGCTCTTGCAATTCTTTCCAACTTGTGGTTTTTTCTCACACCAGCTACCATATCCTGGATTTGTCAGTGATGTGTGTGCTGCAAACCAAGAAATCCTCTGCGGAGAGATGAGCCTTCTTTAGTCCATTTCCCTCTAATGTCATGCTATTTTAAAAATTAATTGGGAGGCTCATCCCAAGAAGGGTTCTATTTGTCAAAATCACATGATCAGGGAGAGAGCTACCGGAATCCACACAGAAATAGGACTGATTCTCCATGGGAGAGAAAGGGGATGCAAGGGAAGTTGGTTGTAGTGGTGAGCGGGGGAGAGTGTGTGTGAAACGATGGTGGAGAGAGTGATTTTGCAACAATGAGCGAATTGAATGGGTGAGATGTAAAGAGAGATATCCAATGATGAATAAGGTTGCTGGTGTGGAAAGGTGTGGGAGATCCCATTATACCCTGGGAATTCAAATAACCATTTCCCAATTTAAAAAGTTCATTTTTATTATTTATTATTATTATTATTATTATTATTATTTTTATGAAAACTCTTTCTTACATCTGACTTGTAGAATTTTTGGACATAAAACAAGGGGTAATCAATAATAGGGAGAAGATTTTATGAGCTGTTGGGGAAGGATACAATTGCATCCTCTCTCTCTCTTTTTCTTCTTGACATGAAATGATATTCCTGCCCTCCAATATTCGATACTATTTTACTGCACTTTATTGATATGCTACCCCCACAGCCAAACAATAGCTGCTCAACTTGTCCCCAGCCAGTCGCAAATCGTATAGCACTTTTTTTGGTTTTCAAGTTGGAGCTAAGGTTATGACTTTGGCTTATGGAACGATTCCTAAGGAAAAGACAAGAATTCGGGTAATGGCTCCATATGTTGCTTACTCGAAGAATCCTCTCCCTCAGAATAATGTTGCATGCTACAAATAAATTTGTAGAGGTGTCATTGAGATAGTCCCTTTAGGGGTCCATTAATATTATTCCCCTATAGATATCGTATATTTATTCAAATTACTGTACCCCAAACTTCTTTTCTAATTTCCCCCCAAAAGTAAACTTCTACCTTTCTCTCTTCACTAACAATTAAAAAAAAAACCTTAAATTTTCCTTATCCACTCCAATAGCTCCGATAGTCCCCAGTGTCTCCTCCCAATCATGACCTTTCTCTCCCGCACACAAGCCTCCTAGTATTACCACTACTACTCTAAATTCCATCTACATCCTTCGACATCTCTCCCCCAAAGTTAAATGTTGATTCTCCATTAAAGTTTATACCTTTTATATGCCATTCTTTTGATTTCTCCAATGGAACTATCAGAGATAGGAACAATGATATGTTAGGAAAAAAGAATTTTATATTATTTATTTTCGTAATAAATTTGATCTTATCTTTTATGATAAGATTGATTTTGGTTTAGTTGTTGGCTCTCAATAAGAAGCCCATTACTTAGTTGAATGTTTCTAAAACACTAACTAATAGGGGATTCTGATTGGCCAAGAATATCTAAGATTGACTAACCAAAACAAAGTGTGAGAAAAACAAGCGGATGGTTCTCATATTTTCTCTCCCTCCATTAGAAATGCCTCTCCCATCTCTCTCTCTCTCTCTCTCTCTCTCTCTCTCTCTCTGAGTGATTGAGTATGGAAAATCAGGGTTTTATTAAAACCTTGACAATTATGGAAGAGCTTGGATCCAAGGGAATGCAAAGTTGTACGTGTGGGAAGGACTCATTGCGAAAGGGCTAAGATCGCGTGGAAGCCTTGTGATAGCGAGGTTAAAGGTAACGATCGAAACCCTTGTATTGATTATTTGTTGAATGGCCGACCCTCTATCCCCGTCTTTCATGACAGTGACTACAAACAACAAAGGTCATATCACATCCACACATATGTTAATCAAGAAGACCACGATCTCGACCTTGACTGCAAATAAGACAGACCAAATAGTGTGCACAACCTACATCCCTTGTGACACCCCTTGCAACCAATTCCCTCTCCACCACCTACATCTCTACATTGTCGTTACACCAAATCTCCTTTTTGTTCATGTTTGGGTGCCTAGCACTGACTTCACTACCAAGTTCTTGTTCCATTAGCACCTACTACTACTTACCATCAAATGAGAATGCAGCAGATTAACAGAGGAATGAATGCCATCTTACAAAGCTAGATTTCACAGTAGGTACCAAGGTCGATGGATCTATAGTATTTTTGGAAGATGTCAAGGAAGAGATTTTTAGATTGTATAAATCATCAGGGCCCAAGAGGCCTTGCATCGACATATGAACTTTCTAGATAGGTCAAATCTCTTAGTGGTCTGATGAAACTCTACGAAGCATCTGATATTTGCCACTAAGAAGCTTGGATGCTCCAAGTCCTAAAGTCAACTTCTAGTAGTCCTCTCATAATGAAAGAGGAGAAACGTCAGCCATCCCTCGCCCAAAAACAGAAGCTACCTCCTAGCTTTGGCTTGTTGATACATAGTATCATAAAACAAAAGATATAAGGCTATGTTTGGTAGCCAAGAGTAGAAAAGAAAAGAAAAAAGAATCTAGAAAAAAAAAAAAAAGGAAAAGAAAAGAGAAAAAAAGAAATGAAACAGTGAGAAAATAAAAAAAGCATGTATGTTTGGTTACCGATTTTTTTCCGCTAGAAGGATAATTTATTGAAAAATATAGAAAAAAGGAAACAACATACATAGTAGAGGAATACAGAAATACAAAAGCTCGATCACCTTCCCCCCCACCTTCGGCTTTGCCATCAAAAGGGGGAAGAGGAGATGCATTAACAGAATCAGTAATTAGGTCTACCATTAGAGTCTCTGCTAAGGTAGTCTACAATATGAGCAGAAAAAACAATATTGGATTCTGAAATCCCAAACTTTGCCGCGTCTCTAGCTAAATAGTCAACGACTATGTTTGCCTCTCTGAAATTGTGAGATATTTTCCAAGTTATACCATCTAAGTACGGTTTCAAAAAAGACCATCTCTGAGCAGCAAGCCAAAGGACCTTTCTTAGATGCACCAGCGACACCACCGCACTAGAGTCAGACTCCACCCATAGCTTATTTAATCTCATATCTCTAGCGCGCATGAGACCCTCCATAAGGCCTTCCATCTCAACTTCAAATACTCATAAAATCCCCATAAAAATTTTATAGGATCCCAAAACTCTTCCCATATGATCTCTAAAGATGCCACCTGCACCTGCTAGCCCCGGATTGCCCATAGAGCTTCTATCAAAATTCAGCTTGACCCAATTAATATGAGGCTTACACCAGAAGACCTCTAGAATCTATCTGGATGGCGCAACCTGAATACCTAGGCCCAACCTTCTATAGCATAAAAAATCAGCTACAAATCTAACAGACCCTTTAGTACTAGGATTGTTATTTTTTACCTCATCAATAATCATTTGGCAAACGAACCTGGGTTGCCTTAATCTATCATCATGCTGCCTCATATTCCTTTCCCTCCAAATATTGTCAGCCACAATGACCAGCCCATCTCCCAAGCTTCTTTGCAGCAGACATGGCTTATCATTCTTTTCCACCATTAGAAGAGCAAGGGCACGTAATTAGGGCTCATCCATCCAATGTTAAAACGCCACAAAAGAAACTCCATAACTCCATAGAGAAGGGACAGTGAAGAATAATATGATCAATAGATTCTTCATCCACACTGCACAGGTTGCACTTAGAAACAAGAGAGATCCCTCTCTTCCTTACCTCATCATCTGAAGGCAGCTTCCCATGGGCTAGGCGCCAACCAAAGATGGACATTCTAGGTTGCAGCTTTTTACACCATACAAGAGAAGCCCAAGGAACTTTAGGATTATGAATCCTAATATCCTCCCAAGCCGACTTCGAGGAAAAAGAACCATCTGGTGAGCATTTCCAAAAGCAAAAATCCTCACAGTCATACTGAGGAATTTTAATATTTCTAACCACATTAAAAATATCCATCAGCGTAGAGGACTGAACCTGAGGTAGATTCCACTGACAATTGTCAATAAGGCTAGCGATCTTCCCCACAGAAGGCTGATTAACAATCTCCTCCGTATCCACTAGATCATAGACTGAGAAACCACCAATCCATTTATCAAACCAGAAATTGATCTTCTTCCCATTTCCCACCACCCAGTGCTCATTTGATGATATGAAGCTCCACATTTTCCTGATGCCATACCATATAGAAGACGACCTATAGCCTGATCTGAAGGAACCCTCCCCCTTTAAAAATCTAGGCCTCAGGAACTTAAATGCCAGCGAGCCATCATGCTTGATTCTCCATGCCATACTGCTAAGCAAGGATTTATTGAGGTCTCTAAGTCTTCTCAGCCCCAAATCGTCTTTCTCCTTGGGCCTACAACACATCTCCCATTTGACAAAGATTTTCTTGGAAGAGTCAATTTCACCAGTCCAGATAAAATTCCTCATCCACCGCTCCATAATAGAAATCAGAGAAGAGGGCCACCAATAAATTATGAAACTGTGATTGGGTATACTTAAAATTGATAGTGATTCTTAATCCTAGAATCATTTGAATTACCTATAGTGTATAGAATACAAGAATGAATAATGGAAAGAAATCAATCACATACCCGTTGAGCGTGAATAAAGTCCCTAAATCAAGGTTGACGCTTGTACCACGAATTATGATGAAGAACCACGCAATATGGGTCCTTCTACTGAGATCTTCTGCAGCCTCTTACTTTGGGATCTTCTCTCTGTCTCTACACTAGCTTTGTGAGAAAGCAGTGCTCCCAAAATATTATTATGAAAGTAATAGCTGCAGGGACCGTCAGTATTCTATATATAATAGAATTCCTAAACCCTAATCCATTCCCACAATAGAATAGGGCTAGAAGTTTCCTAATTAGAGTGGTCCTTATTCTCTTGGGCCCAATGGGTCAATCAATATCAGTTAAGCCCACATAAGAGTCCTAACAATCTCCCACTTGGGCTACACTGATACTGATGTCTTCCCATTGACATCTGGCCAAATAATCCCAAGATTGAATACCACTCAAAACAAACTTTGATCCAATCAATAATCTCCATTGTTGAACAATAGTAGAAAATACACCTCAATATACGGCATATAACTATCTAATGTTACAGACAACAGAAAATTATCAATTCAAATCGCCTGGAAACATAGATATAAGGAATTATATCATAACTGTGATCACATAAGATATATCCTTCCTTATAGGTCCGTTCCTGATCTAAAGACCAGCCTACCTTGAAAACCTCACAGGTAGAGAACTTTGATATTAATCAATACTTAGGCAAACCGCCATTTTCTTGTATTAATATCTCACTTTGGCATACAGCCTATGGTTAACAACCATCTCCATGGATTTAGGCTAAATACCGCCATAAATCACGAAACTTGGCTAAATACCGCCATTAACTGTGACATGTCAAAGTAAACCACAATAATCATACAACAATACGATGAGAGAAAATATAAATGAACACTATACTGGAAAGTAAACATCCTCAATATAGATTGTGCTCATAATGTATGATCTAACAAAATAATGCTTATTACAATACCACTATGGATAAGTAAACTCCCACTAAACAAGCATATCAAAAGATTCCATCACACCCATGTTAGAAACATGAGTCTTAAAAATTCCCACTGGAAGAGCTTTGGTCAGAGGATCAGCAACCATCTCTTCAGTAATAATATGCTCAACAGCGATCTCCCCAGTGTTGATCTTCTCGTGAACCACAAGATATTTAATCTCAATGTGTTTGGAGCTGCTAGATCTCTTGTTATTCTTTGCAAAGAAAACAGCAGAAATATTGTCACACCACAAATGCAAAGGCTTAGAGATGGAATCTACAACTTTCAGTTCAGATATAAAATTCCTCAGCCACACTGCCTGCTTGGTAGCTTCATAAAGTGCCACAAACTCAGCTTGCATAGTGGATGAAGCTAAAATAGTTTGTTTGGCACTCTTCCAAGAAATAGCTCCTCCTCCCAATATAAAAATGTATCCAGAGGTAGACTTTCTATCATCAGTACACCCACTGAAATCCGAGTCAAAATACCCCACAACTTCAAATTTTTCTGATTTACTGAACACTAGCTTGAAGTCCTTTGTCCGCTGTAAATAGCGCATAACCTTTTTTGCTGCAGTCCAATGAGCCAAACCAGCATCAGATTGAAACCTGCCAATTACACTAATTGCAAAGGCAATGTCAGGGCGAGTACAAACTTGTGCATACATCAAACTTCCAACGGCAGAGGCATAAGGCTTGTCATTCATTGAGCTCCTCTCAATATCATTCTTTGGACATTGTTGCTTGTTCAACTTGTCTCCTTTACTGATGGGTGCTTCACCACCATAACATTTAGACATGTTAAACCTCTTTAAAACTTTATCAAGATATACCTGTTGTGATAGCCCAAGTAACCCCCGTGGCCTATCACGACTAATCTCGATTCCAAGCACATAACTTGCTTCACCCATGTCCTTCATTTCAAAGTTTTCTGAAAGAAAACCCTTGGTCTCCATCAATAAGGTTTTGTTGCTGCTAGCCAATAGAATGTCATCCACATAGAGCACAAGAAAGATGAAACTACTCCCACTGAGTTTCAGATATATGCACTGATCGATTGGATTCTCTACAAAACCAAAAGAAGTCACAACTCGATCAAATTTTAAGTACCATTGTCGAGATGCTTGCTTTAACCCATAAAGAGACTTTTTCAGCATACAAACAAAGTCCTCTTTACCATTTTCCTCAAAACCTTCAGGTTGTCTCATGTACACCTTCTCTGACAGCTCTCCATTCAGAAATGTTGTTTTCACATCCATCTGATGTAACTCTAGGTCAAAATGGGCAACAATGGCCATGATAATTCTGAATGAGTCCTTTGATGAGACAGGTGAGAAGGTTTCCTTGTAATCTATCCCCTCTCGCTGAGTAAAACCCTTTGCCACGAGTCTAACTTTGTAGCGTTCTACTCTACCTTGAGAATCTGTCTTGGTTTTGAAAACCCACTTAGATGCAATAGCCTTACAATCCTTTAGAATTTGCACTAATTCCCATACTCCATTGTTGCTAATGGATAACAGCTCTTCCTTCATTGCTTCTACCCATTTGTCTGAATGCTTATGATTAACTGCTTGAAGAAAAGTAACAGGGTCTTCTTCTTGTCCTATGTCAAACTCACACTCATTCAAATAAGAAACATAATCAGAGTGCAGAGAAGGCTTGCGCACTCTAGTAGACCTCCTTATAGGTTCAGGTGGAAGCCTACCAATATTAGCGGTATCAGGAGGGTTAAAGACTTTGGCTTCTGCTTGACAATTTTGTGTCCTGGACCAGGACAATAGAATCTATACCCTTTAGACCTCTCTGGGTATCCCACAAAATAGCAACTTGTAGTCCTTGAGTCAAAAACTTTTTCTTGAGGGTTAAAGACTTTGCTTCTGCTTGACATCCCCACACTCGCAAGTGTCTAAGGCTAGGTATTCTGCTACTCCAGAGTTCATAGGGAGTCTTATTCACAGATTTGCTTGGCACTCTATTGAGAAGGTAAACAGCAGTTTTAAGTGCCTCTCCCCATAAGGATTCTGGTAAGGTGGTATTGCTCACCATAGAACGGACCATGTCTTTCAGAGTACGATTTCTTCTTTCAGCTACTCCGTTCTGCTGAGGTGTTCCAGGCATGGAATATTGAGGAGCTATCCCATGTTCTTGCAAGAATTTTGCAAAAGGACCAAGCAACTGCTCAAAATCACCACTTCTCCCATAATATTCTCCACCCCTGTCGGATCTGACCACTTTGATCTTCTTGGAGTGGAAAAGTTCAACTTCAGCTTTAAAAATCTTGAAAACATCTAGAGCACTAGATTTCTCACTAATAAGGAAGACATACCCATATCTTGACCAATCATCAATAAAAGTTATGAAATAACGGTGCCCAGTGAGTGTAGGGACAGTAAAAGGCCCACAGATGTCAGTGTGAATGAGGTCTAATACTTCAATGCTGCGAGTAGCATCCTTTTTCCTGGAGATTGTCATCTTTCCCTTAATGCAATCTATACATGTTTCCATGTCCTGAAAATCAATATCTTTTAATATCCCTTCCTTTACCAATCTTTTCATCCTCTTGATTGAAATATGACCCAACCTTCTATGCCACAACATGGAGGATTTCTCATCAATCAAAGACCGTTTCACTCACACATTCAGAACCCATGAAGAATTACAATTCAATCTATAAAGCCCATCAACAAGAGTATCACTACCAATAGAGATAGAATCATGTAATAAACAAAATCCAACTTGATTAAAATTAACAGAATAACCATCTGAACAAAGTCTAGAAACTGAAATCAAATTCCTCCTCATAGAGGGAACATAAACAACATCCTTCAAATCAATAAATGAGTCTGAATAAAAAAATAATCTAATAGTTCCTATGGCTTCCACTTCAACTCTAGCTCCATTGCCCACGAACACCGTCACTTCATCCTTGCTTGGCACCCTCCTGTTTAGGAACCCCTGCAAGGAATGAGTGACGTGAATAGATGACGCAGAATCTAACCACCATGAATCAATTGGTACATTAATCAAGCAAGATTCAAAACATACTAAGGATAGATTCATACCATCATCCTTCTTTTTCTCAAGGTAGGTTTTCCTCTTAAAACAATCCTTCTTCATGTGTCCTTTGGCCTTGCACCAAAAACACTCTATGCCACTCATGTCTTTTTGTACCCCTGATTCTTTGAAATTTTGTTTTCCCTTCTTGTTTTTCCCTCCTTTAAATTGAGTGAATTTTCCTTTCTTAAAGAACTTCTTGATCCCTTTGTTAGGTCCCATAGATGATGAAGTCTTACCTTGAGTAAGATTGGCACTTTCAACTTTGGTCCTATTAATTGTTCCCTCTTCCTGGGTTACCACAGTGATCAATTCATCAAGACCCCATTTATCCTTCAATGTATTATAAGTAGTCTTAAGAGTCTTGTAGCTCTCAGGTAGAGAATTCAAGGCAATGGTGACCACGAAGTCATCATCAAAGTTAATACCTGTACCTCTGATCTTGTTTCCTAGGGAAATCAATTCCAGTATATGCTCTCTAGCACTTCCTACTCCATCAAATCTAGCCCCAGTCAATTGGCTCATGAGATCGTGAGCCTGTGATTTCTTAGAGCTATCAAACTTAGCTTTTATAGCAGCCAAATACTCAGAAGCAGTATCCTTTTTAGCAACACTATCCTTGATAGACTCAGGCAAAGCACTTTTAATAACAGCCAAGGATTTCCTATTTGCAGTGACCCACTTGTCATAATCCCCTTTCTCAGTTTGGGTACTGGTTGCAGTAGGTTCAGCTGGTTTGGTGGTTCTAGTACACAGGTCTAGGTCCTTGAGAATCATGTAGACCTCTAAGTCTTCCATCCATTTGTTGAAATTATCCCCAGTAAGCTTAGGAATATCAAGTACACCAAAACTAGAAGACATCCTGTTGAATATTTTAATAAAGAATATTCTATTCAACATACAGACATATATGTAAAAGAATAAGCATGTAACAATTAGCTAAATTAAACATTACATGCTCAAGTATCAAATACTTCATGAGTGTCAACCGGAACTACATTTCTGACCTTTGGGTCTGAAACATACTGGTCCACTCAAGTTTCTGCTATTACTGCGAGACTTCTTCTAACTTTCGAAAAGTACCGCCATCTTTGGATGGACAGCATCTTCTAGGTTGAGAAATCCCTTTTTTTTTTCCTTGCTTTAACTTTTCTTTGATAATGTCACCTTTGGGTGAACATTAGCAACCTTGCTACCAACCATTATTCTCTGTTTTTTCAGACAAAGAAGACCTTTGATTTGTATTCTATTACAATAAGGTTGAACTTTACCACTTTGGTGGATTCCACCCAATCTTACTGTAATAGTCTATAAATTCATTCCGGCAGCTAAAAGTGGGATTGTTTAACCATGAATAAAAAATATTCATAAACAAAAGCATGAACTACATTACCAAGAATAAACAAGTTCATATTCTGATATGCAAGTAATGTATGAGTTGATTTTCTTTCATTTCTTCCAATTAATAGGAAAATTATAAAGAATCATTAAACACCCATACTTGTAACTTATACAAAATAGATCATAAAAGTTGATCAAAACTATGCTCATAATATATCAAAACGAAGAGCACGAAAAACTGGACTCAATGCAAAAAATCAGGGTGAAAAATTCTTCACCGTTTTCCCGTACGAGCCGTTTGAAGTTACTGTTTTTTTTTTTTGAATCAAAATCAATCCGGTCAACCGGTTCGGGCAAATTAGTTCCGGGTCAACGACCCGGTCAACCTTTGACCGAGTTGGTCATGAGTTGACCCACTGCATCCCGGGTCAACTAGGTAGGGTTTCCGAGTTGACCCGGCGATGACTCGTCGCCTTTTTTTTTTGAAAAATTTTTATTTTTCTCTCTCCTCCGGCAGCCGATTTACGGTGGCGCGTGCCAGCGCGTTCGAAGGTTTCTGGCAATGTGCGGCATACCGCCGCGACCGTCTTCTTGTGCTCTACAACTTTTGTGAAGAAAGTTTTCCCATACGGGATCTTTAAGTAAGAGTAAAATAATAATTTTCATAAATAGAAACCCATTTTTTTTTTTTTCTTACATAATTTCTTGATTCTAACACCATAGTGTAGGCTCTGATACCAATTGATAGTGATTCTTAATCCTAGAATCATTTGAATTACCTATAGTGTATAGAATACAAGATTGAATAATGGAAAGAAATCAATCACATACCCGTTGAGTGTGAATAAAGTCCCTAAATCAAGGTTGACACTTGTACCACGAATTATGATGAAGAACCACGCAATATGGGTCCTTCTACTGAGATCTTCTGCAGCCTCTTACTATGGGATCTTCTCTCTGTCTCTACACTAGCTTTGTGAGAAAGTAGTGCTCCCAAAATATTATTATGAAAGTAATAGCTGCAGGGACCGTCAGTATTCTATATATAATAGAATTCCTAAACCCTAATCCATTCCCACAATAGAATAGGGCTAGAAGTTTCCTAATTAGAGTGGTCCTTATTCTCTTGGGCCCAATGGGTCAATCAATATCAGTTAAGCCCACATAAGAGTCCTAACAAAAATAACAGATTGCACAAGCTCCACCCTCCTAGCCATGGATAGAAGTTTTCCTGTCCACCCTAAAAGACGGTCTTTGTCTTTGTCCAAGATTGGGAGCAAAGCCTCCTTTTTCACTCTTCCTTTGTATATCTCCACACCCAAGTACTGGGTAGGGAAGTGACACACCGGAATTCCAAGCTCATCAATGATAGCCTACTTTCTTTGTGTAGGAAGGGAGCCAAGGAATAGCTTACTCTTCTCAAGATTAATCCACTGCCTAGAAAAAGGCCTCATATCTGGAAAGAAATATTTTGAGGTTCTTCACATACTTGATTGAAGCATTAGAGAAAACAAAAATATAATCCGCAAACAAGCTATGAGCTATGTTTGGTTATGATTAAAAGAGAAGAAAATAAAAGAAAAGAAAAGTTTTTATATTTTCTCATGTTTTCTTGTGTTTTTGACAAGATTTTTTTTTTTTTTGAGCAAAAGAAAACTTCACAATTCCCAAGGTAATAGTGTGCAACAATGTTGTCCATCTCTATTTATTCCTTTCCCACTAGATGTGATGAATCACTATAGAGAAAGATAACTTACTTAAAGTATCACAATATGATTTTCTATTGAGGGTTTTCTATTGGTGGAAAAAATTGCTTAACAATGCCTGTTGCAAAGAAGCATGGGAGATGGGGCTAGTCATCTTGGTAGATAACATTTGGAGGCAGAGGAACATGAGACAGAATGGTGATAGGTCGAGGCATCCCAGGTACGTCTGGCAGTCAATCATTAATGAGATTAAAAATAACAAGTCTTGTACAGAAGGTGTTGTTAGATCAATGGCAGATATAATATATTGTAGAAAGATGGGTCTAAGCATCCAGGCTGCCCCCTCCCCCAGTCAGATTCTTGAAGTTTTCTAGTGTAAGCCTCACACAAATTGGATCAAGCTGAACTTTGATGGAAGTTCATTGGGAAATCCTAGCCGAGTTGGTGCAGGCGGTCTTTTCAGAGACCAAACAGGAAGAGTGTTGGGATCCTATAAAAAATTTATGGGGATCATGGGAGTTTTTGAAGCTGAGATGAAGGGCCTAATGGAAGGTCTTATGTGCGCTAGAGACATGGGCATTAATCTGCTTTGGGTGGAGTCCGATTCCAGCTAGTGGTTACCCTGATGCACCGAAAGAAGATTCCTTGGTTCGTTGCCCAGAGATGGTTTTTTCTAAAGTTTTTCTTGGACGGCATCACCTAGAAAATATCTCACAACTTCAGGGAATCCAATACAGTTGTAGACTATTTAGCGAGGGATGCAGTAAAAAGTGCAATTTCAAAAGACGATATTGCTTTTCTTGCTGATATTGTAGACCACCTTAGCAGAGATGCTAATGGTAGGCCAAATTATAGATTCTGTTAGTGCGCATCTCCCTTCTCCCTGCTGATGGCAATGCCGAAGGGGGAGAGTTTGGTGATCGTGGTTCATGGCTTGTATGGTTTTTTTCTCATTTTTCAATAATATTATCTTTTATCAAATATATATATATATATATATATATTTAGGGTTTTTTGAATTCACTTTCATTCTTTGACAAAAGGAAGAATAACTCTAGGAATCGGCTAGCACTTTCTAAGGATACCTTTCCAAACAATATTGAAAAATGAGTAAAAAATAATATATGATCAAAATTTCTAATGGAATTCTAATAGAGACAACAATTAGAGATTGAAAGATTTCTTTGGGAAAGAAATTTCTGGGTATGAAGAGATTTGGATATAGCTCTCCAAACAATAAAACAATGTTGAGAGACAGAAGAGCTAAACCAAACTAACCTATATGGAAAAGAAACTCTTGGGTAGGAAGACATTTGGATAAAACTCTTCAAACAATAAAACAATGTTGAGAGATAGAAGAGCTAAACCAAACGAAACTATATGGATAAGAAACTCTTGGGTAGGAAGACATTTGGATAAAGCTCTCCAAAGAATAAAACAGTGTTGAGAGATAGAAGAGCTAAACCAAACTAAGCTATATGGATAAAGCTCTCCAAACAGTAAAACAATGTTCAAAGACAGAAGAGCTAAACCAAACTAACCAATACCAGAGAATATATGGAGCTCCTGATCCCACCAAATCCCAAGTAGAGGTGAAATTTTTGGAAGAAGGAGGAAAGCAATCCCACGTAAAGGTGAAATTTTTGGAAGAAGGAGAAATCCAGTGGACAAAATATCCCCACTACCTTTGAATCTAAACTAATCCTTTGCTGTTTAATGAAATAAGATAATTTCCAGTGCTAGGGTGCCGAGGACCATCTCTCAAAATGGAAGAAACCTTTACTATCCTAAAAAATCCCACATCATTCCTGATTCTATTACCATATTTTAAAATTAAGACACTATTAGGATGATAATTATCAAGCCAAAGCAAGCTACTAGAACCATCACCAATAGAGGACTGGATAATATTCAAAACAAGGTTTTTATATTTAAGAATCTTCTTCCAAGCCGAAAACACATCTATAAGGACAGAGGCCATCTAAATGGAGTAAGTTTTGAGGTACCCGAAATAGATATAGTAAACCTAGATGCTTTTTTTTTTTTTTTCTTAGAAGAGATTTTCCAAATAAGTTTAACAATCCTAGCAATGTTAGACTCCCTAACCCTACAAAGTCCTAAGCCCCTCTCTTGTTTAAGGAGACAAACATTTGCCCAGTGTTAGGATTTAAAATATAACCGCAAGCGTACAGATCAGTGTAGCTACGGGTCGAACACAGGGAGAGTAACCACGTTATTTTTTTTTTTTTGCTTCTTTGAATAATGTGAAAGTGAACCGATTAATTGTTGTGATCTAATTCTAATTACCATCCTAAACATATGTATCTAAAATAATGTCCTAACCATTCATCATCTAAGAATTTAAAGACGCAAGCCACGCAATTAAAATTAACTAAATAAATAACTGAAAATAAACAACCCACACAATTAAAAAAAAAAAACAATAAAGGAAAAAAAATGCTGAAATAAAAATAAAGTAAAAGAAAGGGGATAAAGTTAGAGAGAGACTCAGGTTTCTCTACTTAGCCCGAGGGATGCATCACTCTTACAAGTGTTATTCTACTTGGCTTTAGGGAAAATGAGACAATTGAAATAAAATTAATAAATTGATGGTTATATGGCTAGGAGGGGCAAAGCCAACACATACACTAGCCATGAACCTTGGGGGAAAGGGATAGTAATAATGTAACGACTGAAATTAAAATCCTAAATTAAGAAAGAAATGGTATTCAGAAGAGGGAATGAGAGGGGGAGAGAAGACTACTGAAGAAGCCTACTTACTTGAACTTCAACTCTTGAATTGAAAACATGATCAATTTGAGATACTACCAGTACGAAAAACCAGATCTGGAATAAACCAAATCTGAAATTTTTAGTACTAGAGAAAACAAATCTGAAGAAAAAAAAATTGAACTTGAAAGACATGCTTCATAGCTTGTTCTTGTCACCTAGAACTAAGTCTAGAACTAGAACTTGAAATTACAACTTCAATTGCTTAAACAATAAAAATAAAAGACTGAATCAAAAACACAAATACTTGCATTAATTGAATAAAAAGAACTTACAAAAGTTTTTAAAGCATAAACCTAGAATTAAAGCTAGAGAAAGAGAAAACTAGAGAAAGAGATAGAGCAACTAAGGAAAAAACCCTAGAAGAAGAATGAATTGCCTCCTCCCCTTGTGTTAATTCTATTATATAGAGAATGGGGGAGGGAAGCTAAAGATTTTAGCTTCTAAAAAAAAAAAGATTTTTTTTATCTTGTTGATGAGGTGGAGGAGAGAGAAGATAGAGAATTGTAGGAAGTAGGGAATCTCCAACGATTTTGCTTCATTTTTCCTTCTTTTTTTTTCTCTCTCTTCTTCAAACGTGGGTAGCATCTTGGAAGATTTTTTTTTAAATTATTTTTTTTCCTTTTTTTCTCCTTTCCTATTTTTCTCCCTTTTTTCTATTTTTCTCTTCATTTCCTTATTTCTCTCTCCTCTTGCGTAAGAAACCCTTTGGCTGACCTCCTAATAAGCAAAGGATTTTACACACCACAACTCACCAACTATGCTAGGTAGTTGTTGTTACCAAAAATGAATCTTCAATTACTTAAGGATGTGGTCCGTCAATCCTTGTTGGCATTTGGAATATTCCTTGTACCTCTGGGACAATTGCAAACGGGCTGGTTCTACATCTCGGTTCAGTTCTGATCCATTTTTCTTTTTCTGGCTTGAAAAGAATAATCACCTGTACGGGTGACCAAACGAATGTGTACTTTTAATTGAACATGTCCATCTTGCTCAGAATTTCATCCTCTTCGCAACCATGAAAAGAAATAGGACCTCTTTATGTGTAAAATTTGAGATATAGCGCCCGATAGTCCTTAAGGCCTTGAAAATATAAAACCTGCAAAAAGAGAGTAAAACCCAAGGTAGCTCCATTCTAAATATGTAAAATGCATATTCTACTACTTTAAATTTCATATATAAATGTGCTCATCAGAATTCCCCCACACTTAGACTTTTCTAGTCCTCAAGCAAAACAAAAAGAAAAAGAACAAAAATAAAAAACCTAACTCACTTTCGTAGGAATCACGGTTGCACTTAGCATGTGCAACAAGCCTTTAAACCCCTAGGTTACCCCTAGTGGACGAGTTGTGTCTCGTGGGTGTTTGCAGTGAATATACACCCAAAATTCAGAATAAACAAATTCCAACCTTGGCTAAAGGTAAGGGCCATACCAATCCGGAGCAAAGATAATTCCTTTTACAAGGGACCCCCACACTTGAATTTTTATTACCTTTATCAATTCCAGGCACTAGCATATTTCTTAATTTGGAACTCACCTCGTCTCTTCCAAAACATCCTTGTCATAAGGTAAAACCACTTGTGAAGAAATAGGGAACCAATGACTAAGTCGTTGGAGTGTTTTTTACCAAAACATATTACCAAGCATTAATGATATTTGCACATTTTTTTCTCCTTTTTTTTCGCTTAATAAACTCTATTCTACTCCACTACTTTTGGCTAAATGACATGGTGGAGCAAACACTAGACACCCAAGTTACTATGTAGGTTCACTTCTTGCATATGCACAAGGACAGTGATGCTAGAGTTCCTTCATAAGTTTCCTCCCACGGAATTTCGATCAAAACACCATGCTTCCTAAGGCGCAATGACCTATCTAGTTCCAAGGGAATCAACTCTTATTCTTCTTTATACCACATTTCACATTTCATTTAAAATTATGCATATGTCAACTCATGGTAAATTAAAAAGAATGGCTTAACTCCAAATCAAAAGTACAAGGAACCCACAGACTTACATATGGTCCAACACCATAAAACAGGGGTCTCTTATTTTTCAAAAGAAAGTCACATCTCAAGACACAGACTTGTTTCTTTCTTCTCAATAGGGTTTTTATACGTTCAAAATGAGTTCCTTAATCAAAACTTTTATTTTCATACATCAACCAACCGAATGGTATAATCATTAACCGAAAGCCAAAGTAGGACTTCATCCTTTAGCAAGCTTAAAAAAAATAAAAAGAAAAACAAACAAAACAAAATGGAAAAAACACAAACTGGTTTTCCTCCCCCACACTTAAGTCATGCAATGTCTTCACTGCATAGAAAGAATTAAAAACGAAGACAATGCAAGGGGGTCATACCTGATTAAAAGTTAGTCATCAGTGTAAAGTGGTTCATGGAGATCCATGACCTCTTCACTACCAGTATTAGGAAACTCGAGGAACGGTTTCAAACGCTGACCATTAAACTTTGAAATTACCCCTGTTCCTAGATTTAAGATCTCCACAACCCCATGGGGATATACATATGGCCAATAAACGGGCCATCCCATCTGGATCTAAGCTTACTAGGGAAAATATACAATCAAGAGTTGTACAATAAGACCTTATCACCAATTGCAAAAGATTTGCACAGACTGTGCTTATCATGGAAAGCTTTGGTCTTTTCCTTGTAAATCCTGGAACTTTCATTGGCATCATTCCTAGGTTCCTCCAAATCAGATAGTTGGAGCCTACGATGAATTTTCACATCAGACAAATCAAAGTTGAGCTTTTTGATGACCCAAAAGGCCTTATGCTCCAACTCAACTGGTAAGTAAAAGGTTTTCCCATACACCAAATGGTAGGGAGACTGGCTAAGGTCAGTCTTGAATGCAGTCTGATGGGCCCACAAGGCATCAATGAGCCTAAGAGACCAATCCTTACGGTTGGGATTAACAGTTTTCTCCAAGATTTGTTTGATCTGCCTATTAGACACTTCCACTTGGCCACTAGTTTAGGGGTGATAAGGGGTAGATAACTTATGGGTGATCCCATACTTTTTCATTAAGGCCTCAAAAGGCCGATTACAAAAATGAGTATCCCTATCACTAATTATTGCACGTGGTGCACCAAAGCAGGAACAAATGTTCTCTTTGAGAAACTGGACCACCCATTTGTGGTCATTAGATTTACAAGGTATGGCCTCTATCCATTTAGAAACGTAATCAATGGCCAAAAGTATGTACAAATTCCCAAAATAATTAGGGAATGGTCCCATAAAATCGATGCCCCATACATCAAAGATCTCAACTACCAAAATAGGGTTGAGGGGCATCATGTTCCTCTTATTGATACGGCCAAAAGACTGATAGGTGGGACAAGCCTTACAAAAATCAAAAACATCTCTAAAAATAGTGGGCCAATAAAATCTGCACTAAAGAACCTTTACGACAGTCTTCTTAGGTCTAAAGTGTCCACCACATGCATGGCCATAACAAAAATAGAGAATGAAATGTTGGTCATGATCAGGAACACATCGTTGGATAATCTAATCTGAAAATATCTTAAACAAATAAGAATCATCCTAAAAAAAGTGCTTAACTTGGGAATGAAATCTATACTTATCTTGGGTGGACCAGTGATTCGGAGTCACACCTAAAACTAAGAAGTTGACAATGTTAGCAAACCATGGTTCACTGGACATTACAAATAATTGTTCATCTGGAATGTTCTCGTTGACTGGAGAATCAACTGTCAAGGAATTGGGAAGCCAGGATAAATGGTCTACAACTAGGTTTTCAACTCCTTTTTTATCCCTAATTTATAAATCAAACTCTTACAAAAGTAAAACCCACCTAATGAGATGGGCTTTGGTATCCTTCTTCTGAACTAGGTATCTGAGAGCAGAATGATCAGTATACACTACCACATGTGAATCAACTAAGCAAGATAGAAACTTTTCTAATGCAAACACAATAGCTAAAAATTCTTTTTCAGTGGTTGTATAATTGAGTTGTGCATCATTTAAGGTCCTACTAGCATAGTAAATGATAGTGGGCAACTTATTAATCCTTTGACCCAAAATCGCTCCTATGACAAAATTCGAAGCATCATACATCAGTTGAAAAGGTTCAGTCCAAAAAAGTGGTTGAACAATGGGTGCATTGGTCAACTCCTTCTTAAGTTGTTTGAAGGATTCTAGGAACTCTTTAGAAAACTCAAAAGTTTGATCTTTGGCAAGTAATGAAGTGAGAGGTCGGGCTAACTGACTAAAGTTCTTAATAAACCTTCTGTAGAAGCCCGCATACCCTAGAAAAGATGGGACGTCCTTAACAGATTGAGGAGATGGTAAATTATCAATTAAATCCACTTTGGATCTATCTACTCTAATTCCCTCCTTGGATATTACATGGTCTAAAACAACACCAGATTTAACCATAAAATGACATTTCTCCCAATTCAAAACCCAATTCTTAGATATGCACATTTTCAAAACTAGGGAAAGATGATGAAGACATTCAGAATAGAAATTCCCATGAATTAAAAAGTCATCCTTAAATACTTCTAAGAATTTTTAGACTATGTCAGAAAAGATGTTCATCATGCATCGTTGGAACATAGCAGGGGCATTGCAAAGCCCAAAGGGCATACGCCTGTAAGCAAATGTTCCATATGGGCATATAAAAGTGGTCTTATGTTGGTCCTCTAAATCAATTAGGATCTGGTTATAGCCAGAATATCCATCAAGAAAATAACAGTATTCATGTCCAGCTAACCTCTCTAACATCTGGTCAATGAATGGCAATGGGAAGTGGTCCTTCTAGGTTGCCACATTAAGTTTCTTTTAGTTTATGCACACTCTCCACCCTGGTTGGACACGGATTGGAATTAGTTCATTATTGACATTGGGAACTACAGTCATCCTAGACTTCTTAGGCACTACATGAACTGGTCTTACCCATTGGCTGTCAGAAATAAAATAAATTATTCTATGATCCAAGCACTTTAGGATCTCTTTCTTAATGGCTTCCATCGTCACTGGGTTAGCTCTTCTTTGGGGTTCCCTGGATGGTTTGGAATCCTCTATAAGATGTATATGATGTTGCACAATAGAATAGCTTATACTCTTGATATCAGCTATGGTCTAACCTAAGGCTTTTTTATTATCTTTTAATACTTTAAGTAACTCCTCTTCCTGGCTAGAAGTCAAATTCGAAGAAATTATTACAGGAAGAGTCTGGTCAGGCCCTAGGAAAGCATACCTCAAATTAGATGGCAACTCCTTAAGATCTGGCTTAGGGGGCTCAACTATGGAAGGTTTGGGAATGGAATTAGAAAGGGGTCCTAAGGTCTCCACAGGTGTGTGACGACTCAAGACTTCAGAAAAGAAATTTTCACTATCATCATCCAACTCATCCATACACTCTTGGAATTCTGAATCAAAATCAATATCAAAGTTTGTAACTAAATCATTAGAAAAATCCAGAAAATCCTCATGTATATTGATCTCTTCTTCCATATGTGGTTGCTTGCCTATCCTAAACATGTTAAACTCAACAGTTTGGTTGCCAAAAGATAACCTTAGGAAACCATTCCGAAAATTGATTAATGTATTACTGGTAGCCAAGAATGGTCTTCCTAGAATTATTGGGATCTCATCCTTGGTTGAGAAGGGCTTGGTATCTAACACAATGAAATCAACAAGAAAAATAAACTCCCCCACCTTTAGTAAGACATCCTCAACAATCCCTTTAGGAATCTTAACAGACCTATCTGCCAACTGAAGAGTAGTTCCAGTGGCTTTCAATTCTCCCAATCTAGTTGCTTGTACACATGGTAAGGTAAAAGATTCACACTTGCGCCAAGGTCAAGTAAGGTATGTTTAATGTAGGTGTTGCCTATGACATAAGATATCGTAGGGCTCCCTGGATCCTTATACTTGGCTGCTATAGGCTGAGTAATTATGGAACTAATGTTACCTACCAAGAACGCCTGTTTGGGCACACTAGTGATACGTTTGTGAGTACACAAATCTTTCAGTACCTTTGCATAGGTAGGGATATGAGATATGACATCCAAAAGAGAGATGTTCACTTCTACCTTTTTGAAGACTTCTAAAATTTTATCCATGGAAGCAGTCTTCTTTTTGTGTACTAAGCGATTAGGAAATGGGACAGGATGAACATAAGGACTGTTAGGGATTTGCCCTTTTTCAGAAGAATCATTTTTGGTTTTTTTAACCAAATCATCTTTAGTTTCAAAAGAATCTTTAGGTTCATCAGATTAACCTGGAACAAGAGGCACACTTGTGTCCTCAGCTGAAGGAGAGTTAACAGGAGTAATAGATGGGGAAGATTTAGGAACGCTCTGTTGGTACTCTTTACCACTCCTAAGGGCATAAACAACATTATTGGTTAGAGGGCCCTTATTGGATCTGACCTTGTACTATATTCAGTGATGCATTAGTTGGTGCTTGTGAACTAACAGGCTGACGATGATTAGGGTTAGGCTCTGGTTGATTGGGTAAAGTTCTTTTCTCCCTCTCATGCATAATTGAGACAACTTGGGTGAGTTCTCTCATAAGATTTTGATGGCTTGTCATGAGGAGGGCCATATTTTTTTTCAAATCACTTATTCTACTTGCCTCTCCAATGTTGGTAAACCCAGGGGGGCTGATAAGATGATAGGAGAGGGGCCCTAGGAAAACTAGCCAGAGGCCCTATATTTGACCTAGGAAAAGTATTTTGGAAAAAATATTGTTGTGTAACTTGAGACCTCCTAATAAGCAAGGGATTTTGCACACCACAACTCACCTACGCTAGGTAGTTGTTGTTACAAAAAACGAATCTTCAATCACTTAAGGATGTGGTCCATCGATCATTGTTGGCATTTGAAATATTCCTTGTACCTCTGGGACAATTGCAAACGGGCTGGTTCTACATCTCAGTTTAGTTCTGATCCATTTTTCTTTTTCTGGCCTGAAAAGAATAATCACTTGTACGGGTGACCAAACGAATGTGTACTTTTAATTGACCACATCCATCTTGCTTAGAATTTCATCTTTTTCGCAACCATGAAAAGAAATAGGACCTCTTTTTGTGTAAAATTTGAGATATAGCGTTCGATAATCCTTAAAGCCTTGAAAATATAAAACCTGTAAAAAGAGAGTAAAACCCAAGGTAGCTCCATTCTAAATATGTAAAATACATATTTTACTACCCTAGATTTTACACATAAATGTGCTCATCACCCAGCTCATAGGGTGTAGGGATTTGGGATTTGTAATTATCACCACCCTTCCAAAGAAAATATGGAATAAGAAATTCAACTTTTGAGGTAATCGAGAAATATTCTAATCATTTAATGTCATACTTTCATTATTTCTTTCTCTTTTTTCTGAGGTTTTGCCATGCATCTCAATCATAGGCCGCTTGAGATTTTTTTGTGGTACCAAATGTGGAGAGATCTCGAAGGCTATAAATGGAATTTAGAGTAGCAAGGGTGGAATTTGGAAGTTTGTGTGTAGGGAGGCAAAGCGCAGTGGTGGGGGGAGACTCATAGGTGCTATCGGAGTTGTTAGAGAGGATAGGTTAATTTAGAAATTTTAAATTATCAGGAGAGTGATAGAGGTGGAAGTTTGCTTTCTAGTGAAATCATAAAAGAAATTTAGGAGAGTTTGTAATTGACCATATATTTCAATTTTTCCTTTCTAAACCAGATATGAATTGATAGATAGTATCTTGATGCATGAATTTAATATACTAAATTACTTTTGACATTCAAATGGATTATTGAAAATGCAAACCTGTCCGCAGAGGGAATTTAAGTAGCTTCGTGGCCAGCATCCTCCGCCATTGTCAATAGATGACTTTGATCCTAACTAATTAACACCACCACCTCTCAACTGCCGATCCTGACATAGCATCTCTTGGTTCAACCAAAAAAGACTTAGCATCTCTTGGCTCCAGAATATCCTCTATCTCTGCTAAACTTTGCCCGTATTTCAGAATTTTCAAACTATAAATTCAAACTCTTTCTTCTCTACCCAGAGAGATCAAACTTCCTTCCATTGAAACCTCTCAGAAAACTCAGGGTAATTTTTTCAGATAATATTAGAGGAAGAAATAAAGGATAAAGATGCACAATGAGATGGACCGATACCTGTCACTATGAATGCAGACTAGACTGGTAGGACAGTACTCCTGGAATTTATTGCAGCCATTCAACTGATGTGGACATTAGGCTGCTCTTCCCACAATATCTGATACACTATAAATATTCCTTTTCCCCTACGCTGTTTCCTCATATGTCCTGCTTCCTACAGTTTCATATTTTCTAAATCATCCTCTTCTTGTGGTACTCCAAAATGGCCGTAGCTCTTACAGTTAGCAAAAGCCTGCTGTTAGTCATCACTTGGGCTGGAATTTTAGCCGGGCTGATACTGGAATTCGTCATGGCTCAGAATCCACCGTCATCATCGTCATCAGTGGCTGATATAGTTACACAATCATTCTTTGATGAGATAATCAATCAGGCTGACGCAAGCTGTGCCGGCAATAGCTTCTATACGCGTGCTGCATTCCTCAGTTCACTTGATTCGTATTCTAGCTTTGGTACGACCGGAACAACTGATGACCAAAAACGTGAGATTGCTGCCCTTTTTGCGCATGTAACACATCAGACTGGATGTAAGTTAATTTCTCATAATTTCATCAAGAAATCTTCTAATATTTCAAACTTCTTTTAGGAGAAAATTTATGCTTTTTGTGTGTGCCAGCAGACTTCTGTTACATAGAAGAGATAAATGGTTCTTCTCACAATTACTGCGATAGTTCAAACACACAGTATCCATGCGTCCCTGGCAAGCAGTACTATGGCCGTGGACCACTCCAGCTAACGTGGAATTATAATTATGGGGCTGCAGGAAACAGTATTGGCTTTGATGGGCTAAATTCTCCTGAAACTGTGGCCAATGATGTTCTGATTTCGTTCAAGACAGCAATGTGGTTCTGGATGAACAATTGCCATTCAATCATAACTTCTGGTCAAGGGTTTGGAGCAACGATACAAGCCATCAATGGTGCAATTGAATGCAACGGTATGAGCCCAATAAGTGTGCAAGCTCGAATTCAGTATTATCAGGACTACTGTGATCAATTTGGTGTGTCACCTGGCGACAACCTTACTTGTTAATATAGTATGTCTTTTGTACTAGTCTAATTTCCTTTCCCGGGAAGAGGGAAAACAACAAGAATAAAGTGTTAGTCGTAATCCAAGGTGACAACATTAGTTGTATTATTTTTCATGTATTATTTTTCAAGATAAGAAAGATTATTGCATTAAGTAAAATCTCTCTCTCTCTCTCTCTCTCTCTCTATATATATATATATATATATAAATAGGGATTGCTGGCGTAGGTGTGTGCTAGTCCGCGAGCCAAAGGGAGGGAGCACGGGAACATCTTCAGTGCATGGTGGGGCCAGCGCAGCAATCTTTCTGTGCCCTACTAAGTGTGGGCATGGGGGAACACATTTGAACACTACTCGCTAGAATGACTCTACCCGTAGACATAGCAAACACAAAAATACCATGCTGCCCCCCGCCCCAATGTCTCCGTGCAACCTCCCATTGGCTTGTGCACTGCATAGTGTCCACGCAAGCGTACAAGGTAGCATTCTTTTATCTATAAATAGGGAGAAAGAATGCTACCTTTCTAGTTGTGTCTGGGTGTGGGGAACGCAGACATGTAGCATTCCTTTTCCTTATATATATATATATATATATAGGGAGAATTTATTTTTTTTTGTCCGAGAGCATAGAGACTTAGACACAAAGGCAAGCGAAATGACCACCCTACACCCATGATAGGTCGAAAATGTCCACCCTATTGATGCTTCCAGGTGCACCCCGATTGTACCCTACACTACTAGACAGAAAATATTCTTCCATATATATAGACATCTCTTGTTATATATATATATATATAGGGAAAATGTTGGGTATGCCGTTGATATTAAGTATGTTAGCACTCATTGTGTCTATCTCTCTCTTCCCTTTTTCTGAAATGACCTTCATATCCTTCCTAAATGATACTCCATCATGTGTTCCTATTGGTGCTATCCATTAGCATACTTGATATCGGCGGCATACTTATCCCTCTCCCATATATATATATATATATATATATTACAAGAGATGTCTATCAACTTGAGTGGCCACTATGCCAGCATGCAGGCCAATAGGAAGCCATGCGAAAACATCGGGGCAGTGCGATCTTTTTGCACCTGCTTGTGCCTTGGCGTAGAGCCACTCAATCGGGAAGGGTTATTTTCGCCATATATATATATATCATGGTTTTGAAAAACAACATTGGATTTGACGTATTGGGTGATATGTGTTACCGATATCAATGCTCACCTGATCCGGTATCGGTTTAGGCGCAAATCTATCCCAAAAATGAAAAGTCTTCCAATACAACCAAGACTGATATTGATCCTGATACGGATATAATAACGATATATATGAGTTTGTCTAATTGTAAACAATGTACAAAAGACTTGTCACTTATCACTTTTTTCTTTTCTTTTCTTCTTTATTTTTTTATCTTTATTTTTTATTGTTTTAGGTACTACAACTACTTCTCACTAGTCCCTTTAAAAGTTCGTGAGGGAAAAACAGTACTTTTCGATGACCCCAAGGCGATAATTGAGTTGCTAAGAATAAAAAACTCACAAATAAAACGTCGACTCACTTAAGCTCTCACCAATAATAAAAGAAAAAGTAATTTTGCATGTGAGTGATTGATTAGGTGTACGAAAATTGGTTGGGGAACAACCCATTTCTTATATAAGAAATTGAATAAACGAACTATAAATGAGATTGCTTAAGCACCAACACCTCACAATTAAAAAGTCATGAGTTCAGTTTTTCTGAAGACCCACTGATAATAAATTAAAAAGTAATTTTACGTGTGGGTGTACCAAAAACTTTTTTTTTTTTCGCTAGAAATTAGAGAATATATTAGGAATAAAAAATTATGAAAATAATTACAACGTCCTCAAGCGGGATCACAACTAGGAAGAGAACCTCGAGCTCCAACCCACCTTCGGCATTACCATCAACAGGGAGAAAACTCAAAGCTAACTCAACCTACATAGAGAAGAAGAGAAGGACTAAATAAATCTATAACGAGGGAGGGTGATAGCATCCCTCTCAATCTCCATCTGGATTAAAGCATACCAATTGTACACAGGCTCTGAGGTATCTTGGACAACAACTGATTTTGCAAGGAAATCAACGACTGGATTGGCTTCACGAAAACAATGAGTGACCTTCCACTCCACCGTCTCCAGGAAAGAAGATAAGCTTCTCCACCATTGAAGGATAAACCAGGGAATCAAACCACGAGCGAGAAGAGTCACTACGACAACTGAATCAGTTTCAATCCAATGACCCTGAACCCTATGAACTCTGGCGTATTCAATGCTAGAAATAACAGTGCAAAATTCAGCTTCAAAGTTTGTCCGAATGCCAATAGGACTTCTGAAATTTAAAATTATCTCTGCCTTATTATTTCAAAGAACACCCCCTATTCCAGCCCTTCATGGGTTCCTTAAAGAACAACCATCTGAGTTAAGTTTGAGCCATCCTAAGGGAGGGGCACACAAAAAAATTTCTATAGGATCACCTCTTTTACATTGAACTCGAGAGATCCCAATCCTCCTTACACATAGCAAATCCGAAGTTGATAAATATTTGCCCAAGAGGACTTGAGAGAGAGCCTTTATCTCACCTTTAATAGTAGCAAGGCATTGCGAAGAGAGGGTGGGGATACCTCCATGCCGCCTTGAGTTTCTCTACCTCCATATATAGTAGGAAATTAGGACTACTCCTCTAATGCAGACCTCCTTAAAAGTGATTCTCTTTGAATTTTCCTTCCACCTAGGAAAAAAGTCGACAATCCTAGAAAACGCAAGCCATTGAAGACTAAAATAATCACAGAATTGACACCACAGAAAATTGGAGTAGGAGCAGTGTAAGAACAGATGATCCAAAGATTCTTCTACAGAGCCACATAGTTCACATCTAGAAGCCAAAGGAATATGTCTTTTGCTGATTACATCGTCTATAGGAAGTCATTTATGGATTAGCCTCCTAACATAAGTAGCTTGACTAGGCTGAATTTTTTATTGCCATAAAAGGGAAAACCAAGAGACCTTTGGGTGTTTTCTTCTGATTTCTTCCCGAGCAGATTTTGTACAAAAAGCCCCTAAGGATGAAAGATGCCAGTGGCAAATTTCCCCCTTATCAGAAATATGAATCCTCTTTGCTTTCTCAAAAATATCCTTGAGGAATATCGAGTTCACAGGGGGAAAGCACCATCTGTTGTTTTAGATAAAGTCAAGACCTTCATATAAGCACCATCTCTTGTTTTAGATAAAGTCAAGACCTTCATATCTAGACCATCAAACCAACTCCTATCCAGGTTTAAGTCTTCAGCAATAGATTTTCCTTCAATCCATTTGTCAAGTCCAAAGTTGATTTTGGAACCATTTACCACCGTGCAAACTTCCATCTCAGAAACAAATGACCAAATCTTTTTCAGACCGGGAAGAACTGAAGAAGATTTATAACTTGAACGGAGAGAGCCATCTTTTTTGACAAATCAGAACCTGAAAAAATTACCCATAATTGAGTCCTCGTGCTTAATTTGGCAAGCCAGCTTGTAGAGACAAGCCTTATTAACATCCCTTAGTTTCCTGATTCCTAGACCACCTTCATTCTTAGGCTTACACACAGTCTCCCATTTAACAGTCACTTTCTTCTACTTATCCAAATCACCTGACCAAATAAAGTTTCTCATCCATCGCTCCATAATTTTGATGGAATATTGAGACCACCAATAAATTGCAAAGTTGTGGATAGGAATACTGGAGATCACTGATCTGACAAGCTCCATTAAGGGCGATAAGAGATTACGTTTTCCCTTCTAACCTGCCAATTTGGATTTGATTTTATCCATCAAGGGGAGAATGTGATTTTTGGTTGCTCTTCCCTTGAAAATTTCAACTCCTAGATATTTTGTTGGAAGACAAGATGAAAAGATTCCCAAGGTCTCTGAGATGAATAACTTCTTGTGAGGCGCCACTTTTCCGAAGAAAATTCTGCTTTTACCCAGGTTAATGTGTTGACCAGAGAATTCCTGATATCTGAGTAAGAAATTTTGCAAGTGTCTAACATATTTTGCAGAAGCATTCATAAACACAAAGATGTCATCAGCAAATAAAAGGTGGGTTGGGGTTAGAGCACCTCTAGGACCCGAAAGGGATTTTAAATTACCCTTCTCAGTCAGATTTTTCAGACCTCTACACAATACCTCCTCTGCCAAGATAAACAGAATTGAAGAAATCGGATCACCCTGACGAAGGCCACGACGAACTCCAAAAAATCCCACAGAACCTCCATTTATAAGAATGGAGATTCTCGAGGTGGAAAGAATCTCATTAATCCAGGAAATCCACTTCTCGGAGTAGCCAAATTTATGCAATGTAGCATAAAGAAAATCCCATGAAATTGAGTCAAAAGCTTTCTGAACGTCAAGCTTAAGACTCATACCACCATCTCTCACAGTAGAGTGCATCAGGTTTGCTAGCTCAGAGGCTAGACTAATGTTGGTGGAAATAACTTTTCCTTTTTGGAATGCACCCTGTTCTTCAGAAATAAGGCAGGGAAGAAAATGACTCACCCTAAAGGTTAGAATCTTTAGTAAGGACTTTACAATAAAAATTCCCTATATAGATAGAGCGAAATTTTTCAAGGGAGAAGGCTCCCGAGGTTTTGGGGATTAAAGAAATGAAGCAGTTATTTACCCTCTTGAGAAGCCAACCCACTCTAAAAAAATAAGAGATAGCCCTATAAAAATCTAAAGCAATGACATCCCATGCTCATTTAAAAAATTTACCTGAGAAGCCATCCGGTTCAGGGGAGCTATCGAGGTCCAAATCCCAGACTGTAGTCTTGATTTCTTCATGGTTTCGAGCAGCCTCACGAAAGCTATTGTCAATATCATTCAGTTCGTGGGGGATGCATTCTAGGAGATTTTAGTGAGGAGTGACCGGAGAAGCACTATGGAAGGACTTATAGAAATCAGAAATATAGTTTCAGAGAGATGGTTGATCAGAGACCCAGGACCTGTCCTCTTTTTTTAAGGCTTGAATCTGATTATGTGAGCATCTCATCTTCACTAATAGGTGAAAATATTTGGAGTTGCAGTCCCCCTCTTTCATCCACTTTTGTCAAGATTTTTCAGACCGCAATTTTGCTTGCGATTGAGTAGCTTTGAGGAAAGCAGATTTGGCATCAGCCTCTCTATTAAATCAATCATCTGACATGCCTGCTAATTCAATTTCTTCCTGAATAGATTTAAGGGCTACCGAAGTACGATCCACTCCCTTGTCAACATGGGGAAAATTATCTTTTGCCCAAGATCTGAGAGTGGCCTTTACATGCTTGAGCTTCTGAGAAAGAATAGCTATTGGATCACCGCTAGCTTCAATTTTCCATGCTACTTACATTATTTGAAGGAAATTTTCATCATCCATCCAGAAACTAGGTAGGCGAAATGGGGCATTATGAGGATTTGGGATCACATCAGAGATGATCAAGAGGGGCGTGTGATTAGAGACCGTACACTGCAGCACTTGCTAGGAAATATTATTAAAAATATCTATCCATTTTTCATTACAAAAGCTTCGATCAAGAATAGCAGAGACATGGCCTCTACACCGATTATTTTGACCAGGTAAATCTCTTTCCCTGGGAGGGGACAGAGATTAAGTCACAAGAATCCACCATTGCTTGAAATTATACTGCCGAACTTAAATTAAATCTACTAGGTCCCCTTTTCTCCGATGACAGAAGAGTGGCATCAAAATCACCTATGACAAACTAGGAGATAGTGGAGAACTCCAACAGACCCAAATCCATCCAGAGGTCCCGCCGCAAAATTTTAAAACTACTAGCATAAACGAATGACAAACCAACTTTACTGCCTAGCCAGCCCACCGCCACAGAAATTTGCTGATCTGACATTGAAATAATAGAGGGATGGCAAATGCCTTGCTTCCATAGGGCCCACAAATTAGGCACTTTATCCACATGATGGTTATGAATAAAATCTACCTCATATCCTAATTTATTCACCATGAGATAGGGGAACTTACAAGTCTGAACCATGGACTCAGCGACACAAACAATGTCAGCAACTTTCTGCACACCACGAATGTTCCAAAATAGAACACGCATTGGGACAATAAAGAAGATTATTGAACCTTGCCAAACTTTTTAGTCTGACCACCACGTTTTTTACTTTGCCTGCCTCCTCTGGAAGGACCTGCGACCCCTTTCTCATGAGTAATGACTGCATTATCAATTTCCTCCACCACTGGGTAATTTAGAGCAATGCTACCATTCTTGACCTCCGACTCAGGGAAATTTTCAATTTGGTAGTCACCTGCAGAAGCCTGGGCTCTTGATGAGGGAGCATGCCGACCTCCTCCTATAAAAAACCACCTCTACCACGAGTAGCTGCCTCCCTTCGAGGCCTTGACAACAAGAAAGCACCACCTAGCTAGACAGTCATCCCTAGCAGAGCAGGAGCATCCTCCAACACCTCCTCTGGTGGAGCAACACTCTCTGGGTCAGAATTTGACCCTGGCCCAGAACCAGACCTTGACCCAGACCAAGATTCCTCAATCTCACCTTCTTCTATATTTGGAAGGGTAATATTCGGGGAATCAATAGGAATATTCCTGGATTGACTTCCATTCACAAGAGGATTTGTTTCCAAAACTACTTGGATATCACCCCCCTTTCAGTACTTAGAGAGCAATCCATGGAACGATTTGAATTTGAATTTGAATTTGAAAATTGAGATTGCTTTCCAAAGAAGGACGCCTCCCCTCTATCGATTTGACTCTATCCGAGTCGACTCCATCATCTACGTAGATTGCACCAGGGATGGGAGTGGCCTTGTCAGCCTCAGCCTGCTTCTCTTCTTCACTCTTCTTTTGCCGACATTCCCCTTCTAGATGACCTAGACGCTTACAGTAGCCACAATGACTAATCCCGTCCTCATACACCACCTTTTGTTTAAAACCAAATACCTTCGTGGTTCCTGGTTCTAGTCTCTCATGTTGAACCTCTTCAATATGAGTTGCCAGATCAGATGCATAAACTTCAACTAGGACTCTAGCAAAGTACCCCATCGGACCTTGCCTGGTTCAACGATCTAAAGCAACCGGATGCCCCACAACCTTCGCTATTGATAAGAGGATATTTTCATGCTAGTATTAAAGAGGAAAGTCTGAAAAATGCACCCATATGAGTTTGGTCCAGACTTGCTTTTTATGAATGTTAAAATATGACTTCCAATGCTGAAATCTGATCAGTTGTCCCCTAACTTTAAGCGGACTCCTTCGCCAAACTGGAGCTTTGTCCCCCTCACATTGAAACTAGAATATGACATATCCCTTGCCCAACGGATGCATAAGAACCCTTTGACTCAAATTCCAGTAATCTACAGCCTCTTGTCTCAACTCATCTAAGAAAATCAATCTAAAATTGACTCATCCGATCAAAGCAAATCGAAATACCTGTCGTTTGGATTCATAATCCTGCTGTGGTATGATGATTCTTCGAATATTGCCTGCTTGAATTGGCTCAAGAAGAGAGTCGATTACAGGCCAGGATGCATTGGCCATTGCCCTGGCATAAGATCTTTTTGATGTGTGTCGATCACCCACCGTCTCTACCTCATGGGTAACAGGACCCTGATCCAGGTCCTCCCTTGCATCTCCATCGTTTTCCAGAGCCTCACCTTCTTCACGACCATCAAGGGCACCACCTGCACTCTCCATCTCTCCTAATTTTTCTGCATGCAAAATTGGTTGGACGTGCCATTGCTTATGTAATAAATTGTTTTTTTTTTTTTGGTAAATTATGAAATTATGTAATCATTTGGGACCTACATCCCACTTCATTGAATCCAGGTTTTAAGGTTTGGAAGTAGGAACACCGGTTACCTCCTCTTAAGATCTAAAACGCCATTGTTATTTTTTATTAAATCATAAGATGAGTGGGTCCGACGCCTTCTTTAATCGAGTAAAATTCGTCTTTCCCATTTTCTTGAGTCCAGATCAGCTTCTCATATATGGAGGTGTTCAGCTGAATACGTGGCTAAGTAGTTGTGTGAGTTTAGCTTTATCAACTTGAATCCTCCTTGGCCCATCTTGAGTGGATTTGGGCTAGGATTTCAAACCTTGACGTCAAGTTAGGGTTGAAATCTTTGGCCCCGATGAGGCAAAATATGTCACTTTCCTCAGCACGGCTAAAGCATGTACCTACCTCGGCATCCAACCAGGCCGTGTTCCACCTCGGCCTCAATCATGCCGTGCTATTGCCACGGCATCCAACAGGCCGTGCTCCACCTCGGCCTCCATCAGGCCGTGCTATTGCATCGGCCTCCAACATGCCGTGCTAGTGCCTCGGCATCCATTAGGCCGTACTGCCACCTCGGCCTCAATCATGCCATGCTCCACCTCGGCACCAATCAGCCCGTGCTCCACCTTGGCCTCCATCATGCCGTGCTATTG
>NW_024870551.1:20149-137342 GCF_013358625.1 Macadamia integrifolia | reverse complement strand
GAACGGGCCTTAGCTCGGCAATTCGAAGTTCGAGCTCTAGCTCGGTACATCTAAGCCCGAGCTCTAGCTCGGTGCCACAAGACCAGACCCTAGTCTGGCGACTCAAAGACCTTAACCAATGAGGCACAAAGACCGGGCCCTAGCTCTGTAATACTAAGACCGAGCTCTGGCTCGGCGCCACAAGACCAGACCCTAGTCTGGCGACTCAAAGACCTTAAGCAATGAGGCACAAAGACCGGGCTCTAGCTCTAGCTCGGTGCCACAAGACCAGACCCTAGTCTAGCGACTCAAAGACCTTAAGCAATGAGGCACAAAGACTGGGCCCTAGCTCGGCAATACTAAGACCAAGCTCTGGCTCGGCGCCACAAGACCAGACCCTAGTCTGGCGACTCAAAGACCTTAACCAATGAGGCACAAAGACCGGGCTCTAGCTCCGCACCACAAGACCAGGCCCTAGTCTGGCGACTCAAAGACCTTAACCAATGAGGCACAAAGACCGAGCCCCAGCTCTGCAGCAAATAAGACCGAGCTCATTCTCGGCACCTCAAGACCAGACCTAGTCTGGTGACTCAAAGACCTTAACCAATGAGGCACAAAGACTGGGCCCTAGCTCGGCAATACTAAGACCGAGCTCTAGCTTGGCGCCACAAGACCAGACCCTAGTCTGGCGACTCAAAGACCTTAACCAATGAGGCACAAAGACCCGGCTCTAGCTCGGCACCACAAGACCAGACCTAGTCTGGCGACTCCAAGACCTTAACCAATGAGGCACAAAGACCGGGCCCTAGCTCGGCAATACTAAGACCGAGCACAAACTCGGCACCATAAGACCAGACCCTAGTCTGGTGACTCAAAGACCTTAACCAATGAGGCACAAAGATAGCGATCTAGCTCGGCAGCAACTAGACCGAGCTCGGAGGCTAATCCATGAGCGCTCAAAATACATCACTACCGAGGGAGACATCTACATAAATATGGATCTATATATATAAGGCTAATCTCGGGGGGCTGATCCACGAGCCTAGCTCAGCACAAGAAAATCCATCTGGTCGGATCACTTCTTCACCAACATCGATCGAGCCGCAAGGCTGTACCAGAGTAGCATGGACTGGAACGCGCCGCTAATAGTCCGTCGGATCGTAGCCGGGCATCTTATCCTGAAGTAACAAGATGACATCGTCTGAGCCGCCCTGAAATGAAGAAATGCTAACGTCATCCAACAACTCCTAGTTGGGCTAAGGGATCAGCCACCTAGAGCCATTTCTTCTCGACCCTCGTGAAAGCGCTTTGCTTCCATTGCCCTCGAACAAGCGATAGCCATGTCCTCGAACTGTTGAACAGCCTCGGCTGAGAAAGTGATGCAGTGCATCTCGAATCAGATTAAATGCTCTAGCAGGTCGGCTCGAACTGCTAGAGCGGGGGGCTTGTGATGAGGCAAAATATGTCACTTTCCTCAGCACGGCTAAAGCATGTACCTACCTCGGCATCCAACTAGGCCGTGCTCCACCTCGGCCTCAATCATGCCGTGTTGTTGCCTCGGCATCCAACAGGCCGTGCTCCACCTCGACCTTCATCAGGACGTGCTACTACCTCGGCCTCCAACATGCCGTGCTAGTGCCTCGGCCTCCAACATACCGTGCTAGTGCCTCGGCATCCATTAGGCCGTACTGCCACCTCGGCCTCAATAATGCTTGCTCCACCTCAGCACCAATCAGGTCGTGCTCCACCTCGGCCTCGATCATGCCGTGCTCCACCTGGGCACCAATCAGGCGGTGCTCCACCTCGGCCTCAATCATGCCGTGCTATTGCCTCGGCATCCAACAGGCCGTGCTACTGCCTCGGCCTCCAACATGCCATGCTAGTGCCTCGGCATCCATTAGGCCGTACTGCCACCTCGACCTCAATCATGCCATGATCCACCTCGGCACCAATCAGGCCATGCTCCACCTCGGCCTCAATCATGTTGTGCTATTGCCTCGGCATCCAATAGGATGTGCTCCACCTCGGCCTCCATCAGGCCGTGCTACTGCCTCGGCCTCCAACACGCCGTGCTACTCCCTCGGCATCCATTAGGCCGTACTGTCACCTCGGTCTCCATCAGGCCATGCTCCACGTCGGCCTCCATCAGGCTATTCTCCACGTCGGCCTCCATCAGGTCGTTCTCCACCTTGGCCTCAATCATGCCGTGCTCCACCTCGGCACCAATCAGGCCATGCACCACCTCGGCCTCAATCAGGCCGTGCTCCACCTCGGCACCAATCAGGCCGTGCTCCACCTCGGCCTCAATCATGCCGTGCTATTGCCTCGGCATCCAACAGACCATGCTCCACCTCGGCCTCCAACAGGCCGTGCTGTTTCATCGACGTCCATCTGGTCGTGCTGTTACCTCAGCCTGATCTGGCCGAGCTGCCACCTCGGCCTGACATCAACAACAAGGATTCCAGAAACGTGTTTCCGTCCACCCCTACATTCAAGGAACGTAGTCTATTCCGGAGGTCAGGAGTCTATCCACTACACGTCATCATGACGTCACACGGTTGATCTCTCCTAGTTAAGAGGGGAATGTTCCAGGAATATTCCCGGAATCACAGAGCCACTCTCCTTGAGGACTCCACGCCTAAGCAGGACTCTTCACAATCGTCTCCCACTTGCCTTCCATGAGCAGCCTATAAATACCAAGGTAAGCCTCCATCACAAAGGATCGATTACTCAATTCTCATACCGTAAAGCTCTCTTGAGCATCTGTTGTGGAAAGGTCTAACTTAGGCATCGGAGAGTCCCCCGTCGGGTCAGCCCGGCTCTCCTTGTCATCTCTTCTGTGCAGGTCGGCCAAAGCACCAGGAACTGTAGGAGAGATAGTCCGGTCAATTTTTTCCGCATCAGGCCCTAAGTTAGGGTTTGGGCTGGGTCCGGGATTAAGGCCTTGGGTTGAGTCTAGCCCAGCCCAGCCCAGCCCAGCCCAACCCTACCCTACCCTATTTCAGCCCTATAAATGTGCAATCATAGTTTGGGAAGAAAATCCAGATACATGTACAATGTCGCTTGAACTTCCAAGTCCAACTCACTCGTAATAAGAAGAAATCAATTCCAAAGAAAAGCGTAACGTAACTTCTAAGGTCCAACTCTTTTTTTTTTTTTCCAAGTCCAAGGTCCAACCCACCAAGGTTTTAGGGGACGATATCGGTATCCAATCCGATATCGATCCAGATTGGATCGGATCAGTGGGTTTTGCCCCTATTTTTTTAAAAGAGTACTATTTTTTTACTATTTTACCCCTGAAACAATATAGATAACTAATCCGAATCGATCAAGGATCGGGGATTGGTCTTAAATGATTCTGATCGATATGGCCAATACCAAACCGATATTTGAAACCATGCAACCCACCCATTTGATAAAGAGAAGATCATCATAGTCACACTATCTTAATTTTCGTAAAATCAAAAGTCACTCATTCATTTGAAACATTACTTTTCAACCCAACCTCTCCCTCTCAAGTTTCTTTTCCTACTAAAATGAGGTGATAGAAGAGAAAAAAGAGTCAAACTGCCCATCCCTGACTCGTTATCAGGGTTGAATTTTAAAAGCCGTGAGTCAATGCATGTTTGTGCTTGGGCCTAAGGACTCACCTTCTCTTCCAAGCTGCCAATTTCTTTTGAGTGATTTATATCAACCTCCCCTAGCGTTTGCCTATATTACATACTCTCCCCTAAAAAATCGTTTATTACATTTAAACCCCAAAAGTAACACCCTTAGACTTGTGTTAGTTTTAGAATACAAAAAGACATAAATACCTTTTCCTCCTCCTCCTCCTCCTCCTCCTCTTCTTCCCACTTCTAAATGTAACCAAATTCCATTTGTTCTAAATGGAAATGGGGATCGGAAGAGGAAGAAACAACAATCAAAGTCTCTTCATCTTGTCTATTCTCTTTGGAATTTTGGAATCTTGCACATATCCTCAACGTATAAATTGAAAACTGAATAGATCGATCAATCGAAACCTAAGAGAAGTAATATGATTTGATGCGGTTCAAGGGTTTTGGTTCACCTACACTTTTAAGTGCCTGGAGATGATCTATGGCTTCTTTCGAATACTGATGAAACTCAAGAGCTCTCAAAGCATTTTTACTTGGATTTTGAGAAGAAAATGTTGAGCTTTTGGATTGGGTTTCATTATCAATTTTGAGATTGCAATTTCAAAGCTATGATTCCCATTCCCACCATTGAAGGCTGCTGGTTTTTTGTGGTGTTATTGCTTGGGCATCTTCAAAGGGTAATTGACTGAATGAGTTGCTTATTTGATCTGAGATGTTTTTCTGTTCCACATGATGTTTTCCAAAACTTGGAACCGATCAGTTGAATCGGTCGTGATTCATTTGGCCAATTCTTGTTGATTCTGCTCTGATTCCAGCCAATTTGGATTGGAATCGGCACTAACTGATTGGATCCTGGTTCTGCTTCTAGAAACCTTGGACTTGATAGAATTGACCTTCTACTGAACTAAAATAGAAATGAAAATGCATTAAAAGAAAGTCAGGTTTTAGAAAATGGTTGAAGACAATAAGATCAGATTGAAAATGCAAGAACAACAGCAACTTGGTAATTGGTTAATTGATTAATTTCTTCTTCCGATCCAATATTTTGATGTTTGTTCTTTCTCATTCTCAGTTATTGGATCTTCTTTGATTGATTTTGCTTCTGTTATTACTTCTTTTTTGGGAGAATGGCAGAGTTCGAGCTCTTTGAACATAGGTGAGCATCTTTGCGTGGTGGTCATACCATTTATCGCCTTAATCAAAGCTGTGATGTTCACCATGAGTGGTTGCTTCGACTGCCGTCGTCCTCTCAGGAAGCATCTTTTCCAATTTCCTGACATTACTCAACTCGACTAGGATATTCCATGGTGTTGTTTTCCTCTTCTGATCCATTCAGAACAAATAGAATTTAGTTACATTTAGAAGCGGGAAGAAGAAAGGGTAATAATGTCTTCTTTTTTTTTAAAACTAACACTAGTCTAGCGGTGTTTCTTTTTTGGGTTTAAATGTAATAAACGATCTTTTAGAGAGGAGGATGTAATATAAGCAAGCGCCAGGAGAGGTTGATGTAAATCATCATTTTCCTTTTATAAATAGCAAAACCCAATGGGACCTACATCATCTTCTTCCCTTCCCTTCATCCCAAACCCGCACTAGAGAAAAGAAACATTCATGGGTTAGGCATTAAAATGGAGTAAGGAAGGAAGACGATGCACCTATTACTTAGGATCTTCATAGATCGATCACAAGTAAAGACACACTAATGGCGAAGGCATTTCGGGCTGATGATTTGGTTGGCTGAAGTTTGAAGCAAATTTGAATGTTACTTAGGTTCTTACTACGCCGCAACAGTTCTCATGGCAGGAAAGACAAAGGTGATGGCTGAATATGAGACTCTATTAACCCTTGATGAGTTGGGAGTGATCGTCCCTTGCAGAGAAGTAATACCTTGTCCACCTAAAATTCCAATCTCAGCTTTTCTTGTTTTTGATTAAGTCGATGTGGGTTGGAAGCATTGGTGCATATTATTTCACTCCCACCATGGTCCACTGGGGAACCTATATTTAGTTTCCTAGTTTAAAAAAATGAGTCCAGCCGGATATTGCATGTACATAGTTTCGTAATCCAGCATGGTCTCTATTGTAACTGATTAGGGTTTCTTGCTCATTGTATATATATTTGTACAACCTCCATTGGAGATCAATAATACAATTGAGAATTCCATATTCTTTGAATCTTTATTGTATCACGAGCAGCCGTGATCCTCCTCTACACTCTCAATCTCTTCTTCTCTCACCTGTAGTTGCTTGCGTGCTTCTCTACTACCCTAATTTGTTATCCTCAAGTGCATCCCAATGGCTCAAGATCCACCACCCTCCATCACTACTACCGCCTCCTCCATCGCTCCAACTTCTCCATTTCCCACACTATCCTTTACCTCTCCAAATCACTATCTCTCCATCAAACTCACCCTTATCAACTTCCTGCTCTGGAAGAAGCCGGTTGTCCTCTTCCTTAAAGATCATCACCTATTCTGCTATGTCAATGACTCTCTCTCCCTTGCTCTCTTGATCCTCAAGAGGCCCACTCATGGCACCAGCTGGATTCTCAACTTGTCAACTTCCTTTTTGCTTCCCTATCTGAAGATGTGGTTACGCTGATTCTCGACAAGGACACCAGCCACAGTATTTGGTCTACCTTTATCGAGGCTTTTGGTTCTGCATCAACCACCTGTCTGATGTCTCCATTCCTCAGCCTCCAAAATCTGAGACAGAAAGACGATGAATTGGTCACCTTATTTCTCCAAAGGGCCAAAACCCTCGCCAATGAGATAGCCACTGTCGACAAGCGCTTGCAACCTATGGAATTCAATATCCACATCGTTTGGGCTCTGCGTGAGGATCTTCAAAGTATTTTCCTTCTATGCTTACTCACTCTAAGACTCCTTTGTACATTGAACTCCATGGTCCCCTTCTAAGCCATAAAAGTATGCACGATTTTCATAAGAGCTATGTTGCTGATAGCACTGATGCTTCCCTGCACCAACTGCCAATACCGCTCAAAGGTCCCCCCCTTTCTTCGGAATAACAATCCTCCTCTGGTCGTGGTTTTCCCAAAGGTTGTAGGAGGCATGGAAAATCTGGGCATGGTCAGGGTTGTGGTCTTTCCTCTCAAGATGTTTTTTTCTTTCGATAAGTTGTATATTTGTATTGAAAGAGGGAAAAAAAAGAGTACAGAAAATAGGCAATTCCCATTACCTTCTTAGGACAGACCTAGGGAAAGGTTAGGGAATTCCTAGCACAAGCAGGACATGCCCTGCAAAGAAATAGAAAATTACAATAATCATAGAAAAGGCACTTTAGACTCTGTAATACACAATGTGGGCTGCATCCTCTTCCACAGACATCTTCAGATCATTAGGACACCCAGTAGACATAATCAGGATTTCTTCACTTGGAGGTCCAAGAGAAGCCATATAGTCTGCTGGCCTATTTAATTCCCTCCAAACATGCTTGAACTCTATTAATGCAAAAGATTTATTCAACTACAAAGTCCTTCTCTTGATAACTTGAGTATCCCAAGGGCCTTGGATCATTCCATTCAACATGTCCACTGCCAGCTTTGAATCTGACCTGATTGAAACCTTTGTAAAGTTCTTCTCAATACATAGGAAAAGAACTATTCATTACTGAACCATCTGTCATTGCACAAATCACAATGCCACTTCTTGTTATTATTGCTCCCCATCCCACCTTCCTAACATCAACCCCACCCTCCAAACTATATTCCCTAGCCCTTCGCCCACTATACCTACTACGACAACTCACCCACCCCCTACCCGCTTCACAAGCCGCCCCTCCTCCCACCCTCCACCCAACACCGCCCCTCCTCCCACCCTCCACCCAACACCGCCTTGACCTGATGTCCTGATTCAGGCGCCTCTCATCATGTAATGTATGATCTCTAGTCTCTCTCTTCCTATAACAGCTACACTGGTTAGAACAATCTCCATGTTGGAAATGGCAAGACCTTTCCTATTTTGCATATTGGTTGTACCTCTATTCCTTCCTCCAAATCCTATCTCTTTCTAATGTTTTGCATGTTCCATCTATTTCAAAACCTCTATTGTCTGTTCAAAACACTTGTTAGGGAAATATATATATATATATATATATTTATATTTCATGTGTCACATTTTCTTGTCAAGGACCAGGTAACCAAGTCAATTCTTCTTTTTGCCCCAAGTAGCAACGATCTTTACACTCTTGCAGCTACTTCTTTGCCTTCCCCCTCTGTTAGTATTGATGAAAGAACGTCCACTAATAGCAAGCATTGTCGTCTAGGTCACCTACACGAGCGTCTTCTACGCTACATGTTATGTGTCAAAAAGTTGTTGTGTTAGTCTACACGGCTCAGTTCAGTCAGTTCTTCTTGCCAACTTGGCAAGGCGAGTCATTTGTCTCTAGGTCCTTCATCTATTGTTAGCTAAATTTCCTCTTGATTTGATTTATAGAAATGTTTGGGGACTCTCTTGTAAAAATCAAATTTTGTCACCCCGAAGTGGCCAGGCAATGATGAAGTGGAATTTCCTTAAAAACATGACGGGATCCTTAATTATAGCTAAGTTTCCCCACCCCTTGACCTACATAAGAAATTTCTTCAGTGCCCATGCTGGTTTAGGAGGTAATTATTTGTCAAAATATGTTTTCAAAATATGGTTATAACTTTGATATACTTAGAATGAACCAAAACCAATCCAAAGACCCTAGACCGATCCTAGTTCAAGCAAAGAACCAACTGGATCCGATCCAAGAAGCCAACCTAGGTCAGAATTTATCCTGACCTAGGCCAACACCATTTGCAATTTGGACGATGTCAAGTGCAGTATGGCAATGTTGACTAAGCCTTATTTGGCCTATGGCCAACATCAGCCAAAGAACACTTTGTGCTGGGAAAAGTCCACTTTGTATCGGCTCTATGATAAGGTCGGGATTTTGTAAATCTTTACAAAAGTTCTCGGTCATATCACTTTATTGACACCCAAAACATGTACCTAGAAATAATCTAAGACCACGCCCTAGAAGACTCTAGAAACCTTAGAGATAAAGCAAATATTGGTCTTAACTATGGGAGAATATTTTCTTCCCATACATTGCATATTAACATCTTCCACTCAAAGCTATAAATACAAGACTCTCTCATATTGTCAAAGGATCCACACAAGCCCACACAATTCCACACAATCTCATACTACTGAGAGGAAACATTACACATTCAAAACAACTTTGGTTAAACCTCTTGTTCTTTTGCACACTAGATCTGACTTAAGCTCACCAAAACCTGAGCCTAGGCCTCTACAACCCACCTACATCCGTCACGAAAGTTGTAGGTAATCAAGTCTACTTTGCATTCAATTTTAAGTTATATACACTCATTTTCCTGAGCGTAAGTCACTGCTACCCTCAGTAGGGTAACGATGTTGCGCATAGTTATACGCAATCTGAGATGGGTTTTATATCCTAACCCTTTCATATAATATTTTACCAATATTCCTTAGCATTCAAACTGGATTTTCTATAATGTGTCATCAATTATTTTTATTTTTTCCTTTGCTTTATTTCCTTGCCTATCTGTTTTCTACACAGTTTTTGTTATTAATTTCACTCATATAAGCTATGTTTAAGGGTCTTCCACGACACTTTTTGTCACACCCCGTTCACACAAAATCGAACTGGTGACCGAGTTAACGCCTGTTAACCCAAAACCTACCAGGATCATCTAATACAGTAACCACAACACAGCATACACACACGCACTAAGTCAAGAAAATTATGTATTTTAATAGAAGTCTTACATGTACATACCTGTAAATATCCCAATGCTTTTGATACCCAAATTGTATTACATAATACGTTTACATGTGGGCTCGTAGGCGTGATATATATACAAGAAATACAATTTAAACATCCAGAGTAGAAAAGGGGTAACATCATAAAATAATCAAAAAGAAACCCGGGTTGGTATCAGTGTTGCTGTCCCACAACACAGCTCTCGCACGGGCACTCGACCCTATGCCCAAGATCTTTAGGGTCCCACCAATCCTCAACTAAAAACTCCATAGTGGGTCTCGGCTCTAGCTCTTTAGCCGGATAACCTGCTAAATCACCTAAAAAGTGGTATACACATGGGATGAGATCACTAGCCTAGTGAGTGAAAAGAAAGACCAAACAATCATTTGCAACACAAATACACCTATATGTATGCAAGTCCATTTTTATTATCTTAAGCCACCTAAACATCACATCTAAGTCATAGGTCATGTGTTACTTGCAACCATAGTACTCGTATGGCCCGTGTACAAGCCACGAACCCCATCCCGCGATTCACCCATAGGGTTACTGGAGAAGGCCAGCCATGGATACCGAAAAAATAAATGGGTCTTGCCCTGTATTAAAGTTAAATGGGCCTTTCCCTGCATTAAAGTAAAATGGGCCTTACCCTGCATTAAAGTAAAATGGGCCTTGCCTTGCATTAATTTAAAAGCAGTACGATTGACCATTTTGTTATAGAATTTGGCTCGTTTGTAGCACACTTTTGTGCTACAGATCGTGCAGCACGGGTTAGATGGTCGACACGTGGCCATTTCGAAATGAATGGTGATGAGATCCAAGGGAGGAGGGAGGCGGCTTTACGTGTGCTACAGTGAGTCTATTGAAGGAAATAAACTGTCCAAATCTAAAGAGGAGGAATCGCAGCACAGAGAGGAAACCCTTGCTCTACGATTCTTCTCTTACTCCACTGGCAACATCTTAGGTGGGTATTTCTATCGGTTCTCTCTTCTTTCGGTCCAAGATCGATGCTCCCGAAACCCTAGATCGGGTTTTACGCTGAAACATCATTAAATCATCCACTGGCGATATCTCAAGTGAAGTTTACATTCTTGTAGGCCACATCCTTCTCCCTCTTCCCTTACCTGGTGCATGCCATTTGCAGGTTTGTTTGCCCAGGTTTTAAATTCATGAACTCATTGGAGGATAGTTTGTTCGATTTTTTTATTAGCTCGAACATTATCCATAATTTAAATATCTCTACTTTTTTTTTTTATGTTGAGGAACCCATGTTGGTAATGTCTTCAGTTATGTATTTCAAATCTGTTGCAGAGAAGCATTTATCAATTCACATCAAGGGAGTTCATTACTATGGTATCATATGTTACTGAGATTAACTGGTACTGGAACGAGTGGCCAAAAGTTGAAAACAACCAGTCCAGATTACCTGAGAATCAAGAGAAGATTCTTCTACATGTATTGGAGACCCATATTTACTTATCCTATTTTTTGCTTGGTTTCACTGAAGATTGACCTATTTTATAGCTGTAAGAATGGTCTATTTTGTCTAAAAATTCTCATGAAGCCAGTCCTTTACAATTCGCCATTCATTTAAGGGAACGATGTCAATGTTTGGAGAAAAATGCATTAGTGTTGTTGCTTTGTATTCATTTGATCCATTGCTTTGATTAAATATGCTTTTACAGATATCAAGGCATGTATATGCTCCCTCACATTGGACTTAAGTCGATAGCATGAAGTTAGAGCAAATAATCCCCTGTGCTAGACACCCATACAAGATTATTTCCACATGATTGGGTTGCACATATGATATTGTAGATTGAGTTTAGTATTTTGAGGTGTAAATGTCCAATACTTTCTGTTGGAATAAGAGCTTGGATTATAGAGAGATGTGTTATATTCACATTCTAGTACTAATCTCCTTTCATGAACTCATTTAGATGCTTCACCTCCTGACTTTAATGCTCAACCACTGCCCGAACAACTTCTATATTGGAAATCATGCCCATGTCTTTCCATCTATCACAGGAACATGCCTTATCTGATTTGCTGGGAATACCATTACTATCATTAATTTTCTTTAGGTTTTCTACTCAATCTAGCTATGCAGTAGAACAATTTGATGGTCATTTTTCACAATTTTAGTGTTATTGGCTAAGTTGACTATGGCCTTAATTTCTCATGACAGCTCCTATGGATTTTAAGAACTTGAGCTCTCACTTCTGACTCAATCAAATGCTAAGTCTGACCTTGTAAAACCTTGATTGCCAATATTGATCGCAATCGTAGAACCTTGATTGCTTAGTATGGCACCAGTGTACAGAGCCAGTCTTTTCTTCTCCTTCTCTTGTAAAAACTTTCACTGTTTTAATGCATTAGATCTTTGTCACTGCATTGAAGGAGAAGTATTGCATTTGCAGTGTGAAAATACATAGGATCCAAGAGTTGTACACTGTTTTCTTTTTGTTCTTAAGCCAAAGATGTTCAATAGCTAGTTTCTTAAGTTTTCCAAATTATAAGAATAGAGATCTCTTCACCACTGGAGAAAGCAATGCTGGTATTGTTTAACTATCAGTCACTCTTCTTGTCATCAAACTGAGGATAGTAGAGCTAACCTTCTGATGTAGGTAAAGAGTCCTTAGCTCAAAATGGAAGAGCAACTGGGTTTGTTCCCAGGAGATGATGGGTCGAATCCATCAGGACTCTATTATTTGTGATCTTACAACAAAGGCTTTACTATTTGATTAGTATGACTCGTGAAGGTCCATATTGCCCATATCTAGCCAATAACATGAGGAAGCTTAAAGAACATTAAAAGCTACCAAACCTAAATAATCTGAGCTTTTTTCAAGAGAAATAACACATGTCATTAGTGGATACAAATAATGGAATTGAAACCGGATCTCATATGCACTATTATCATTAAAAAATCATCTCCTGGGAACAAACTCAGGTGCTCTTCCATTTTGAGGTAAGGGCTCCTTACCTACATAAAACGTGCTAGTTAAATCCATATATAAAAAGACAAGAATTACGGAATAATGACATATGCAATAAATAATAAAAAAATTACAGAAAAATCAAATAACTTAAAAGATGTTCAATAGCTATCATCCTTTAAAAATATTCAGCTTGATGCAAAAAGAGAGAAATAACTTAAAAGATGTTCAATAGCTATCAATAGTCCTTAAGAAACATTCAGCTTGATGCAAAAAAGCGGCAAATAAGCCTAATCATATTCTGCTTTCAGTTTGGGAAGAGAACATTGAGAACTAGGAATAATCAATAGATCCCTGCACAAATCCGATAGTTTAATTAGTAAACTTAGGCACAAATACCCAAATAATGAAATTAAAAAAATAAAGACTTCTTACTCTTAATATTTGAGCAAATGAAATGAGATTGTTATCCATATATTCTGATCCACCAGAAGGATTCCATTGACTTGACTGAGATGGTGCACTTGGTTGAATTAAATGTGAAGACCTGGAAGTATTTGCTTTTCCAGTTTTCTTTGTTTTTCTTTGCTTCTTTACCCAACTCTTATAGTGCTTTCCACCTTTACGAAGTGTTTTTTTTTTAAACCCTATGTTGACATCAATATACTCACTTAAGGGAATTTTAGATGGAGCAGCGACTGCAAGATTTTGAAGCTGTGCACACAAATCATCAGCAACTCCGTTAAACAATGCATATCCCTCGGACGAATTTGATGCTTCTGATGCTATCCTCACTAATTTTGGACAAAGAAGCCTATAATGTTGTGTAAAATCCAAGTTAACATCTTTTTCAACTCGGGTTCCTTCAACACTTTCCACTATCATGTTCCTTGCTCCCAGTGTCCATCTCCTTAACAGATAATTTGCAGGAATGAATTTAATATCTAGTACATCAAATATTTTCAAAGCATGATAACACAGAATGCCATGTCTCAAACTTTCTACAACTACAAGTAATAGTAGGTCCAACTGGGTTACACTTAACATTAAAATATCCTTCTCTGTTAACAACAGAAACTACGAAGTCATGAATGGGAACACTCTCAATCTGAAATTTGATGAAACAAGCACTAATCCATATATACTCATCTTGAAATTCTTTAAATATTACAGGAGTGTAAACTTGTAATGCTTGGAGGATAATGGGTGACATGGGAAAGATATTTCTTGGAGTTTTATTTCTTGCATCAAATTCCTCTTTCAACTCATTATAATGCTTATCGTTCACCACCCTCTCAAAATGTTTAAAAAACTGCACAAGATCCAAACTGGATTTTAAGTAATCCTTTAGGTCCCCATTCAAACTCTCATTGAGTTGTGTACTTCGAATACCTAGGGTGAAAATATTCTTCGTATAACACTTAGCCCATTTCTCTTTAAGCTTATATATACGATTTAACCATGAAGAATCTTTAACTTGATAATCACTATGTAATTTCTCCCATGCATTTTCAAACTCTAGTATTCCCTCGTAGTGATACATACAAGTTTTAAATTCCTTTAAAAAACATGATCCATCCTTTATCAAATTTCCTAGATGCTTGATGCCATTCTGCATTATGTGCCAAGTACACAGACCATGCCATTTATCTGGAAATACCTTACATATCGCATTTCTAATTGCGGCATCTTGATAGGAAAAAATGGTTAATGGTTTCTTTTGCCCATGGACTTTGATGAAAGCCTCAAACAACCATCTGAAAGATTCTAAAGTCTCATCATATAACAAAGCAGCCCCAAAAATACATATACCTCTATGGTGATTAAATCCAACAAATACACCGAATGGCCTATATTCTTTGTTGGTGCAAAACGTTGTATCAAAGCTGACAACATCACCAAAATGGGCATAGTCTATTAACATTTTTGGATCCGCCCAAAATATATTTTTTATTTGCTTTTCGTTATCCAATTGCAACGCATATGTAAAAGAAGGATTTTTCATAGTTTGTTTTTCAAAATACATCAACAAACAACCGGTTTCACCATAAGATAAGTCACATTCACATTTTTTTCAAAGATAATTATTCTGATCTTGTCTGATATACCCAATGCTTTTTCTTCCACTAGACTGCTTGCTCATTAAGTCAAATATGGACTTAGGATTTATTCCACAATCATCGGCCAAATCAATCTCTAACGCACATGTATCAGAAATTTTTCGTTGCGACCGCATCAGATGCAAGGTGGCTGATAAATGAAGAGGATGATTATGCTCTTCAAAAAATTTTGTACATTTATATTCTCCATTATCAACATGCACAATTCCCATCAATGCACTACAATTAGTTCTTGTCTTTGCCCTTGGTATACTCGTATCAATATCTCGTTTGTCTTTTCCCCTAAAACCTTGTTTGCTACATACGAATTTCCTTGAGGTTAGGATTGACTTATCAGTTCTTCTCTAATGTGCATCTCCTCTCCTCACTCTGAAACCAAACATTCCCCCATTGGAATTGTAGAATTTATAAGTCTCGATCTCTGAATTAAAATTCATGCCGACTCGAGGCACACTCTCAACATTTAAACCAATGTCTTGATCTCCCATAGTAGTATGTTCTTCTAAAAAAGAAAACATAATTTGTCAATAATCAATAAGATAATAATAACATATGTCAATGAAACAAATAACAATTTATATAGGTAATGAGACAATGCAATGATTTTATAAAAAAAACCTCTCTAATACCTTTCTAGATAATGAGACAATTTCATTGATAGTGGGGCACCATTTTGGCATTACAGCCAGGGAAATGAAGACAAAACATGGAACCAAGCCATAATAAAATAATAGCAAAGAAAAGAAAAGGCACCAATAGTTCATAAGAAACCAACTATACATTCCCAATTACATCAACAATATTGGCTCATCAATCATACACTAAGTTATCAAAAAATAAAAAACATTAAATTGAGTGCACAACAAAGAATCTACAGACAACCCAACATAATCAAATGAACTGTGACTCCTCACATAGATAGTAAACCATAGGAAAAAACTTTACTTATCTAAAGGAATTTTTTATGTATCTAATCATATACATAAAGGAAGGTATCTATTATCGGATAATTTTACAATTAATAAAATAGAGAGAGAGAGAGAGAGAGAAGGATGGTTATATAATTCTATAAACAAATCTAACAATGCATCATACTTTTCCATGGCAAAATTGCAAAATCAGAAATAGAGCTCCATAATCAAATTGAAAAAGAAAGTTGGGTGTTGTTGACCGTTGGCTCCTCAAAGAAATAAAGCTCCAAATATAATATTTATATATCTGAAACTCTCTTATAGCTAAATGCTGGAAATGAGACTCCCAAAATCGATATTTATCAAAATAAATAAATAAATAAATAAAATGGAACTCCCTTGAATGCTTCTCAGCAACAGATTTGAAATACATAACTGAAGACATTACCAACATGGGTTCTTCAACATAAAAAAAAAAAAAAAAAAACAGAGATATTTAAATTATGGATAATATTCAACCTAATTAAAACAAACAAACTATCCTCCAATGAGTTCATGAATTTAAAACCTGAGCAAATAAACCTACAAATGGCATCCACCAGGAAAGGGAAGAGGGAGAAGGATGTGGCCTACAAGAATGTAAACTTCAATTGAGATATCGCCGGTGGATGATTTAATGATGTTTCGGCTTAAAACCCGATTTAGGGTTTCAGGAGCATCGATCTTGGACCAAAAGAAGAGAAGACCGACAGAAATACCCACCTGAGATGTTGCCGACAGAGTAAGAGAAGAATCGCAAAGCAAGGGTTTCCTCTCTGCACTGATTCCTCCTCATTTAATTTAGACGGTTTATTTCCTTTAATAGACTCGCTATAGCGCACGTGCAGCTGCCTCCCTCCTCCCTCGGATATCATCACCATTCATTTAGAAATGGCCACATGTCAACCATCTAACCCATGCTGCACGATCTGTAGCACAAAAGTGTACTATAGACGAGCCGAATCTCTTGTTATACCACCAAAGTTATTGACCGTCCTAGTGATCGGCCGGGCATACTTCTAACTGCCACAGTTGGTACACAACCTCGGGCTTCCCTCTAGTGATATACCCAACACCTAAACCCCTATTGGAAAGGGTCGTAGCACTGGGATATGTCATTCCTAACAACATGCTCTTATATGAGATAGTACGACTATATAGTGTCACCGCATCCCATTCCACGAGCCACCAATGCATTCGTGTTCAAGCCAACTATGGCATCTAGTCTAGCTGTGCATCATATTCAATAATGTAAAGTCATCCATCTCATATCTCAAAGCAAGAATAAGCATTTAACAATTAAAGATATCAACATATCAAGTCATAATGAATTTTAATATGCACACATCAATGCATGCAAATGGCATTCAAGAATGACTAGGCTACACATAATAATGAAATGATGACATGACTAGTCCACAACAATAATGGAATGATGTAAAAACACTCCAAAATAAAGTCAATATCCTCTTCCCACTTATCTAGTTATGTACAATGATCACCCTTGGTACGAGGAAGATCCGACATTCGATGACGTGAGTTTCTAGTACAATCTTTCATAAAAGAGGTTAAGCTTAGTATCTTCACTTTAGGCTCATAACCAATGGGGTATGATGATTCCAACGTATTTAGAATCATGAAAGTAGGTTTCCTGACAAATCTTAGCACAATCAAAACCCGAAGAGTCAGATTGGTAGGTCAATCGGCAGGCCAGACACCCACCAGTCCCTGCTTGCCTATAGATCCAGGGACATTGCCTGGACCGGTGGGCCAGGAGCAGCGGGCTAGGTGCCCACCAATCCATACTCGTTGGTAGGCCCAAGGGCCCTGCCTGGACCGACAGGCCAGGAGCGGGGGGCCAAGTACCCATCGGTCCTTGCTCATCACTCGACCCAGAGGCTCTGCCTGGATCGACGGCCTCGGATTGGTGGGTCAATCCACTTTCAGGGCACCCACCAATCAGAATCAGGATTTTGCTGTTCACTTCCATTCTTCATCCCACCTTAGGGAAACCACCACGGGTCAATTCGGTCACATTTTCCACAAATCTAAGGTTCCATATCATGATTCCAACATAGATCTAGGATCAATTCAAAGTTCCAAGCTTGGATTTTACCTCTTTGCTCAATAACACTTCAAAAATCTCAAATCTTCTCTTTAGCTCAAGAGATCAACAAATGCTTCACAAATCTTGCAAGTCTTCCTCTATCCTTCATAAATAACATGTAGGTCCTTTATTAAATTCACATTCTCAAGAGATATTAACAAGATCCAAAGGATTTCTACCAAAATCGAAGGGTTTCACTTAAGGTTTCTTGTGAGTTTAAGAAATATAGACTTTACTCACCTCAGATCTTGAGATGAGGATCGTTAATCCGGTGTCAAAGTCAAAACGTTCAACCCCGACGTCATACAATGAGCATCTTCTTCCCCTTTTTCTTCCTTCTTCTCACTTCTGTCTCCTTCGTTTCTCTCTCTTCTTTACTTTTCTCACCCACTTTGTAAAACAATAAATGAGGGGTGAAGAAAGTAATAAATGCTATTTATACTTCAGTCAAAATATCTAGTGACCAGAGTGGTAGGTCACACTGATGGGTTCGACCCACCCATGACCACCCACCAATTGGCCAAAACTTGGCTAAAACATTGGGATTTTCGATGGGGCTCGGCCCCGACACGTATTTGACTCTCGGTAATTGGTTAATGTGCGCACTTAATGTAGAATACGACCATGATCCTTTATTATGCGTACATGGCTTAGGCACACAGACTTCACTAGGCACCGACTCCAACTCATCTGGCTAACCCGAGTTTAGAGCCACCCTTGCCATCATTTTCCATAAGGTACTCACCTCTGCTTGCTCGGATTTGGGTCCTGCAAGACCAAATTAAACCAATCGGGAAATTAGACCAGGTTTAGAGAGTAGGGTATCACATTTGCCCCCTTGTTTTGAAAATTTCGTTTTCAAATTTGTAGAACCTTATTGTCTAAAAAGATGAGGATATTTGGTTTGGTTGTCATCATCTTTCTCCTAAGACGCTTCTTCAAGTGAATGCTTGGCCCATCAAACCTTCACAAAAGCGATGGAGCGATTACGAAGAATCTTTATTTTCTAGTCTAGGATTTTAGTGAGCTGTTCTTTGTAGGTCATATCAGCTTCTAAATATTCAGGTTCCACGGGCAGCACATTTGATAGGATTATGGATGTACCACTTTAGCATAGACATGTGGAACATATTGTGAACATTGTTGAGGAAAGATGGAAGAGCCAACATATATGCTACGGAGCCAACTCAAGCCAAGATTTCAAATGGGCCAATATACCTCAGACATATTTTGCCCTTCCTGTGGAATCTATGTGTAGACACCCAATTTTTTCAGCCCCTCCGGCTATAATGAAATGCAGATCTTGGGTTTTACTTCTTAATTTCGATCAACAGAGATGATGATTGACGAATGAAACCCAATAACATCCCCTACCTAAAAAATCCCAAAAACCTCATGTGGGAGAAAGAGGGTCCAATTTTAGCTTTTTATATATGAAGAAATTTGGTCATGATGACCATACGAATAGATAGTACTTGAAAATACGATTTTGACGATATATGGTATGTCAAAATTGAACCATCAGTTCTCCCACAATCTTCCTTGGAAAATTGTGTTTTTTTACGCGCATGTCACACACACACCAGCCTACCTACCTGCCTGCCATCCATCAGGCCAGCCCCACACATATGCTCCACTCAATGGCCAACCAACGAGCTAGCTAACCCTGTATATTACACGTGCTAGCCAGCCATCCAGTAGGCACAGCCCTTGCACCCCCTTGCACCATCGCACGCACCCTCGCCACACAGCCCGTGCACCCCCTCGTACCATTGCGCTTGCCCCTATAGGCACAACCCGCGTGTCCCCATTGCACAGCCCTATGTGCCCCCTGTAGCCCTACCCGTGCCCCTATAGCCCTACCCAGTGTCCCTACAGGCTAGCCCGTGCACACCTGTAGGATAACTTGCATGCACCACTGCCAACCTCCCGTACACACTCATACAAACCCCGTGCACCCTTGTCCAGCCTCGTATGCCGCTGTATATGGCCGAGATTTGTGTTTCACTGACCTAATGGGTGAAGAGATTTTCTCTTCACCAGCTTACGCATTTTACACTGACCCACTAGCATACCCTAAGCCACAACTTCCCATTGGCCCAAAAAAGAATCCTCTCACCTCATTGGCCCAAAAAATGATTCACTTTTCCTATTGGTCCAAGAAAATAGCTCCCACCCTATTGGCCCAAATTTTCATTTTTTTCTTCCCGTTGGCCTAAAAAAACCACTTTCTCTCCCCATTGGTTCAAGGATCCTATAAATACCCCCTCCCTTTGGTTTTACATGCCACAACACCACAAGAGTCCAAGCCTCCTAGCGAGAGAATATTTGCCCTCTCTCCTCCCCTTTCCCCCTTGAAGTTTTTCAAGTCTTCGGAGAGATCTTCATAAGATCCGAAGTGTTCTTCGGGCCTTCGAAACTCTTCAATCCTTTGGCTTTTTGAGTGAGATTTTCGTGTAAGAAAAGTTTTCCCTTAGTCTCCCACCCCCCTTTAGAGGTTCTTCTAGTCTATGGAGAGATCTTCTTTAGATTCCTTCGAATCTTTGAAGTGTTCTTCAGACCTTCGAAGTCCTTCAACAATTTAGGTTTTCAGCCCATCCCTAGTGGAAGCTTTGTCTGAGTGCCACCTTAGCCTAATCCTCCCTAACCTATCCCCAGTGGAAGCTCTATCCGAGTGCCACCTCAGCCTAGCCCTCCCCTAGCCTATCCCCAGCGGAAGCTCTGCCGGAGTGTCACCTTAGCTAAAATCTGAAAGTAACCATTTCTAGCCAGAACTCTACCCAAATATCATCACAATCAGCATCTATCGAGAAAGGAAGTTGGAGGTCAATACCATCTTCCCTTGAGCTAGAAGAATCCATAAGAAAGTTTGTACTAGCATCAACCAGGCGGTCCACCCCTCTTGACCTGAAACAGGGGTTAAGCACAGGTATAATTTCTTAATAGAATTAGCACAACGTAGACATTATCTAGACCTTGTTTTAGCATACATAGTCATTTAAATTCAGTCAATGTATATATGTGTGATAACTCAGCCATTTATACGAAATAGGAATAATTATGGAAAATGTTTGTTCTTAAGTATCTTGAAGGAAGACCTATTGAACTGGGCAGATTGGGTGCCTAACACCTTCCCAATTCTGTAACCTAACATTTACGCTAAATCTCTGGACCAGACCAACTTTCAAGCCCTTTTCTCAAGAATTAGGACCATCCTCGGATCCTAAGCCCATAATCCTAGGTAGTGATTCCAAACCCTTTTATATGATCACAATCCCCATATTGGACCATCATTGAATCCCCATCTCAAAAGATAAATTTTACACTCTTGCGAAATAGGCCCCCACGTATCTCTGAGTGGTGATACGGTGGTGCAGGGCTTGCAGGGTAAGCACACATGACACACCCCACCATTATGAAAGAGAAAGAGAAAGAGAAAGAGAAAGAGAAAGAGAGGAGAGAGGATGGAATGATGATGCATGTCCTTTCCCCCCCCCCAAGGGGACAAGAGAGATCTCGTCTCTGGCCGCTACCCTCACAGTGGTGACTCCACCGGGGATAAATGTCAAGCTTCTGACATTAGATGCTACCATTAAATGCAAGCACATTTTTCACCACATCTATTTAAAATATATGTTTGGCTAACCCCACGTTTGTATTTGTACTCGCTAACCGAATCCAGCATCATGCTCGAAGTGAAATCATTTGGCGAGGGACTCCCTGTCATGCCTGCACCCTCGGGGAGGTCACTGCATGTCATGGAGAGTACTCTGAGAGCAAATGGTAGCTGCTTCCTGTACAAGGGTGTGGGGTATTGTTAAATGGCGAGGATGTTCATAATTATGCCAGCACCCCTGGGGAGGTACGTGCATTTTATGACATTCTGAGATCGAATGTTGATATTTCCATATCACACTTTTATGCACAATCACTCACAGTTCCACCACCCCATGGCCAGTTGCGTAACCTCATGTGTAGTAATGAGTAATGGGCAAGGAAGTCACCCCCTTAATCTCGTATCCACGGGTATATCAAAAGGATCACGTACCTTGCGTATATAGATCTTGTCAAAGAAGCCTTGTCGGTCCTATTGCATCCACAACATGCTTGTATCATGTAGGAAATAGATGGAGAGTGCTAGGAACGCCACAAGCTGATCTATAGAATTTGTTTGGGGTCTTGAAAAGGAATTTTCCTACAATATATTCTAGTCATAAAGAAATGCTCTCCTAAGTGGGTTTCGGATAAAAGGTGTCCTTCCTCCTTAGAAATTAAATATGGATGATTTGGTATACGTGATCCAGGCTGATGTTTGTCAAAGCCCCATAAAATGCTGAATTATCTAAAAGACCTGAAGAAACTAGGAGGAAGGTCACCTACTGGGATAAAATTAAGGAAAGCATGACTTTATCAGCAAAGAATGTATTAATAGGAATATTCTGGTCAAGTCATTTGTGTGAAACTCCCACTTTTGGCATTGAGTGGACTCCAGGCATCAACCCCTATCCACTCCCTATCATTAAGTGGACTAACTTTGGATGGATAATTGGTTGTTATTCTAGTGAATGTGTGAACAAAGGGGTTGGGAATATTAGAATCCTAAAATAAGCCATTTTGTTTCTCAAGTATTCTCCATGGTCCATTTGGACACGTCAGGGTAACCGATTGACTCGATTAAGTCCAATATCACCTCTGTCGTCTCTTCGAGATTGTCTATGGCCAAGTGATTACAATCCATATCACATGGATACACACGATCCTGAATCATCCAGGGAAGCATGAGCCCACCCTGTAGAGACCTTGCAGACAAAAATGGCCAAGGTCAAAAGAGGAATAGCACAGATACTGTATGCACTCTAGAACCCTCCCAGGACTGAACCAGCATAAGCTACCGGAGAGTTGGATTAGAACAAACCTACGGGTAATTGCATGAATTCTTCCCGAGTTGACTCAGGAGAACCAGAGCAAGTTAGGCCAACCGGTCAGAGAGGAGTTTCGCCTACCTGTCTAAATGGTCAATGGAGAGCCTATTCTAGGGTCCCTCCTCCCAGGTTAGTGATTGAAGGTGAGGAAGGAGAGTTTGTGATGTATGTCCAAATGGAACTTCTAGAAACGGAGAGAGAAAGAAAATTTAGGGAGCAATTGGAGAAATTAGAAAATATGCTCCAAATGGGAAAGAGTTCGGAAAGCCAAGTAGTGGATTCTGATTAAATGTATTTTTTTCTGGGGCAAGGATTCCCAAGAGGTTTAAATGGCAGACTGACAGGTTTGATGGGTCAGAGGACCCCAAGGCTCATCTTAAAGTCTTCCTCAGCATCACGAAATCATGGCAACTTGCGAATAACTAGATGGGACAAGCATTTATGTTAACCTTATCAGGACTAGCACTAAAGTGGCTCACCCAGTTGGAGTCTTCCCAAACCCAGAATCAGACAACAGTGGTGAAATCCTTCTCTAAGCAATACTCTTACAACACCAAAGGGGATGTGAAACATCAGGAGCTTGAGACATTAAGACAACAGCCTAGAGAAGGATTCATCGCCTTCTTGATGAGGTTTAGGGATAAGGCCGCCAAGATGGCAGATCAGCCTTTAGAAGTAGAGCAAGTAGAAATGTTGATTGAAAACTTGTCAAAGCCTTATTATGATGTCCTTTACTATCAACATCTATATACTTTTGATGCCCTAATAGCCACTGACACACGTGTGGAAAACAAAATTCTAAGGGAAGCTCAGTATCAAGGATCCTCCCAAGATGCAGGAAAAAACACTAGAGTTGGATGGGGAAAGGGTCCCCAGACCAATATGGTAGGTGCGGTTCAACAGTAAGTCTCACCTGTCACCTCTTCACAACCATTCGTGATACAAGCAGATGCACCCTCCTAGAAGGCTCCTCACCTAAGATGACAATTTATTGATTTGGGAATGCCCATGAAAGCAATGTATGAAAAGTTAAAGAAATAAGGATTGCTAGGGATAGTGGCTCAGAGGGCAATCATCAACCCTCCCCCAGTTTGGTACAAAGATCATGAATATTGTGCTTATCACACTCAGAGGGGGCACAACACTGAAAGATGCATAGGTCACCAACATGCAATCCAGGATTTGGTAGACAACGGGACCATTGAAATCAAGGTGTAGCAATCTCCTAAGGTCAATACTAATCCTCTCCCGGATTATGGAACCGTCAACATGTTGGCAACAATGATGGATTGGAAAAATTAGGATTCTAAGTTCTATGATCCAATCCATTTTATTAGGGATGCCAAGAAATACTAGAGAGGGAGGCATGGTTAATGGAAAGAGAAATTCCAGCTTGTGCAGAGATTATATCTCCCTCCGGAATTGGTAGGGCATATCTATAGTTTCATCAAAGACGCTTGTCAAAAGGAGAGTGATTCCTTCCGAAGGGTTGTTCACATATATCAGATCGATAAACACTTTTGTCATCCCATATTTTATGGCCATGTGAACAATTTAGATGAAGAAGCAATAGAAAGTAATCCTACCCAACTCATTAAACCCTAGGCTCGAAAGAATCATATGAAAGCCCGTGCTTACAGGAGAGCCATGAGTCAAAAGTCTAGGGCTTACGAGAAAGCTATCCATCCTTCCTCATCAACAGAAGAATCCATCACAGCATATCTCTAACCTTCACCATATTACCAACCTTCACCATATTATCAACCTCCGCCTTATCATCAACCTTCACCACACTATCAAGGAGAAGGAATTTCCTCATCTTATCACCCCTAATCTTCATATCCTACTTCTCACATCACATCACCTTCATACCACCCCGCCTCATATCCCTCATCACCCTCATACCAATCCCATTCTCAAGGATTGGTGTATAACCCAAAGGAAGGATGGATGGATGGGTATAATTAAAAGGATATGCTTGCACCACCAGACTCCCCAAAGATGACCTCATTAATAAGATCAGTGAATGCATTAGGATAAGGTCAGGAAGGTCATCCCACTTCTCTAATTTAGCCCACCGTGTCTCAAAAGGATAATCCAGAGAAGATTGAAGAAGTCACGAATGACCTCCTCAGAGCAGTTATAGCATTGTCAGTGGAAGTAGCACTGATTGAAGATGGGTTCTCCTCTAACAACCCCACAACATTGATCCGGTTAAAGGAATTGCTAAGTCCCCGAGTACTCTTGAAGAGGGAATGGGAAAAGAAGATAACACTCGTCTGGAGTCTACAACCTCCCATGGATCCGAAAAAGGTCACATTTGTTCCTTTTTACAAAGCTCAAGAGTTACATGAGCTCCAACCCAGGCATTTCAGAGGAAGAAGCACTTATGCAAAGCAAAGAAGAGCACAAATAATGATGGTTTGCATGTATTATGCCCGAATCAACTGCAACGGGAAGGTTAGTGAAGGTGGTCAAAGATGTGACCAAGGCACCGGGATGGCATCCCTCAATAGGATGGAAAAGATGGACTTCATAGAAAGAGGATTGAGTAGTTTCCACCAATCTTCACCTCTCAAAAAGTTTGGCTTCTGAGAGCATGAGGTTGATCAGCTTGTATTTGTGAAGAAACAGGCACCTATCCAGAATAACCATTTCACCACTGAAGAAATAGCAGTAACCTTCCTGGGAGAAGAAAGAGGCCCATTGCCACATCTCCTCATCCATCGAGCCAATCGAACCACTCCTAAACTGGACTAGCATTAGGGAGAATTTCAAGTTTACTTATGCTGTTGGGTCAATCAAACTGGATACCACTGATGAAAGCATTAAACCATTCATCGAGTCTGTAGTCGAGTCCGTTTTTGAGTCTGTCGTTTATGATTTTGTGTCGATCTCCCCTCTTGAGGAGAGTCCAAAGTCCGTTTATGTTGAGTCTGTTACTCCTTCTTTCATGAATGAAATTTATGATTCCAAGTATGACTTGCCTCCTTTTTCTGATGATGATCTTAATAAATATCATGAGTTAATAAAAACAATGCAAACCAAAGAAAGCCCAACCCATCCATGAGGATACCCGGATTATTAATTTAGGAACTGATCAATTCCTTCGAGAAGTAAAAGTCAGCACCACCCTAGACAATGAAGGAGAAGAACAGATGATCAGTCTTCTAAAGGAATTTGTCGAAGTCTTTGCTTGGTCATATGAGGATATGTCTGGTATAGACCCCAACATTGTGCAACACCGCTTACCAACCTACCTTGGGGCAAAGCTACTAAAAAAGAAGCTCAGAAGGATGCATCCAGAATGGAGTGAGAAGATCAGGAAAGTAGTAAAGCAATGGAATGCGGGTTTCTTACAAGTGGTAAAATACCCCCAATGGTTAGCTAATATTGTACCAGTGCCAAAGAAGGATGGCAAGGTACGAATGTGCATAGACTTTCAGGATCTTAACAAGGTAAGCCCTAAAGATGACTTCTCATTACATCAAATTGATGTATTGGTTCACAACACGATAAGGCATGCCTTGTTATCATTTATGGATGGATTTTTGGGATACAACCAAGTGAGCATGCTCCCTGAAGATCAGGATAAGACAGCCTTCACCACTCCATGGGGAACCTATTGTTATAAGGTGATGTCTTTTGGACTGAAGAATGTTGGGGCAACTTATCAAAGAGCATCTATAGCCATATTACATGACATGATATGATAAACAAAGATGTGGAAGTCTATGTGGATGACATGATAGTGAAGTCAAAAGAAAGGCAGGGGCATATTCTCGCACTAAGGCGATTCTTTGAAAAGATCAAGAAGAATCAGTTGAGGTTGAACCCTCAGAAGTGTGTCTTTGAGGCAACAGAAGGAAAATTATTAGGGTTCTTGGTGAGTAAAAGGGGCATTGAAGTCGACCCTATCAATATCAAGGCAATCCAAGAAATGCCCATGCCTCACACTAAGAAGCAGATACGAGGATTTCTGGGTCACACCCAATATATCAACAGATTTATAGCTCAGTTGACTACAATCTATGAACCAATCTTCAAGTTGCCAAAAAAGGATCAGCCCACAAAATGGAATGATCAATGCCAACAAGCTTTTGATAAGATCAGAAGATACCTCATGAACCCACCAGTATAAAGACCACCAGTGGAAGGAGAACCACTTCTGTTATACTTATCAGTGGGAGAATATTCCATGGGCTCATTACTAGTATAAAAAAGATGGAAAAGGGGGCAGAGCATGCCATATATTACCTCAACAAGAAGTTCCTGGAATATGAGACATGACACACATCTTTGAAAAAAACCTGTGCCGCATTGATTTGGGCAACAAAAAGGCTGTGACACTACATGGTGGCTTATCTAGTATGTTTGATCTCAAGGATGGATCCAATCAAGTACCTCTTTGAGAAACTGGCTCTAATAGGAAGGATGGCCCAGTGGTTGCTCCTATTATCAGAATTTGACATCACCTATATTACTCATAAATCTATCAAGAGGCAAACTATAGCTGATCGTTTGGCTGCCCACCCCACAGAAGATGGAAGAGCCTTGGATGATGTCTTTCCTGATGAAGAAATCACACCAATAGAAGAAGAAGACACAGCTAATGAGTGGCAATTGTTCTTTGATAGAGTAGCTAATCAAAAGGAATGTGGTGCAGGAATATTGCTTGTCACTCCTAACGGTCTTTATTTGCCTTCATCATTCTGTCTTGATTTCCCCTATACCAATAACATTGTTGAATATGAACCTTGTGCCTTGGGACTCAAAACTGCCCTAACCAATGGGGTGAAAGGATCAAAGTGTATGGGGATTCATCCATTGTCATTTGTCAAACATAAGGAAAATGGAAGACCAGAGATGAAAAGCTAAAATCGTACCAAAAACATCTAGAAGAAGTGATTGAACACTTTGAAAAGATTTCATTTGAATACTTTCAGAGAGATAACAATAGGTTCGCTGACGCCCTCGCAACCTTGGCATCCATGGTAAAATGCAACCCTATGGCTAGGGTCCGACCATTCTTAATAGAACAAAAAAGTAGGCCTATTTATCAAAACTCAATGAACTCCCTCACTGTGGATGGCCAGTCTTGGTTTGCTCACATAGTGGATTTCATCAGAGAAAGGAAGTGCCCAAGTGGAGCAACTGACAGGAAAAAGAAGTTTCTAAGGAGATATACCACCCAATTTACCCTTCAGGATGATTTTTTATACAAGAGATCCTATGATGGAATACAGTTGTTGTGTGTGAATGAAGAACAAGCTACAACCATCATGGAGTAAATTCATCAAGGCCTCTGTGGACCGCATATGAATGTCAAGATGCTAGCTAAGAAGATCCTCAGGTTGGGATACTATTGGAACACAATGGAAATAGATTGTGTGGACTTTGTCAAGAAATGCCACAAATGTCAGATATTTACCAATATTATACATATTCCGCCAACAAAGTTGCATTCGCTCAGTTGTCCTTGACCTTTCTCTACTTGGGGCATTGACATCATTGGGAAGATCAACCCCAAAGCATCCAATGGTCATGAATTCATCTTGGTAGCTATTAATTATTTCACCAAGTGGGTAGAAGCTCAATCTTTTGCAGTACTCACATTTGATAAGGTAGCAAAATTCATCCAAGAAAACATCATTTGCCAATATGGAGTGCCTCAAGAGTTGATATCAGATCAGGGATCCCATTTCTAGGGAAAGACTGATAAGATTTGCACAAAGTTTGGTATTTGAAGGCATCACTCTACCACTTACAGGCCACAGACCAATGAGGTAGTAGAAGCAGCTAATAAGAACAGCAAGGTGATCTTACAGAAAATGGCTGAGACACACAAAGATTGGATAGATAAGTTACCACTTGCTTTGTGGGTATATCGAACCTCTGTATGATCCTTGACAAGGACAACTCCTTTCTCTTTGGTATACGGGGGTTGAGGCAGTTCTACCCGTGAAAATCCTAGTACCATCCCTAAGGGTGCTTTTTGATAGTCAATTACCTGAAGGAGAATGGGTAAAGGATAGACACGATGAGATTAAATTTTTTGACAATAGGCGTATAAAGGCCATAGATAGTCTGAAGAAATATCAACTGAGAATGGGAAGGGTCTTTAACAAGAATGTGAAGCCCCATCACATAGAAGAGGGCGAACTTGTTCGTCGAGAATAAAGAGCCCCAATTCATAACCCAAGAGGGAAATTTAGGCCCAAATGGAGTGGCCCATTCACTGTTAAAGAAATTCTACCATGAAAAGCTGTGAAACTCATAGACCACAATGGCGAAGAAACACCTGGGCTAGTTAACATGGATCAACTCAAGAGATACTATGTCTAATAGGGAGAATAGCCCGAACTACACTAGACCTAATTCCTCTCAAGGGATATGTGATAACTTAACATGTGCAAGTGCGGTTTCAACCATCTCAAAGCAATAATCAAGGTATCTTAAAAGATTATTATAGTTTATGTCCCCAAGAATCACCATTTAGCATGTAAGGCCATTAGGTATCTATCATTCACCTATGGTCCTTCAAATTCTTATACAGGATTCTATCCCCAAAAGTCACCACTTGACACTAGTATGTTAAGGTGAATTCATTCCCCATCCTTGATCAGTCAAAAAAAAAAAAGTGTTTGATGCAACAGTGGTGAAGGTTTGGTTGTGTCAATAGCTAATGAGTAATACTTCGTAAATCGTCGTCTTCCCTTTTGTTTGTGATAGCTGTAGGAAAATTCATGAACTCGTTGGATGAGACATTGAGAAAATGGACCTTGGATAAAAACATGTGGGAACTAGGACTACCAGAATCCGTGAATATGTTGATGCTCGGTTGGATCGGCTTCATAAAGCTACATCACCATGTACTCTAACAAGTGCCTCAACATTGGGATACCAATCTTCATGTGTTTTGATTTGGATTAGTTGAGATCTGTCCAACTCTCAAGGAATTCTGATTTTATATGTTATCTCCACCTAAGAGCAAGTTAATTTAACCACCTTTGAAGAAAGATCACTGAGAAGAGATTCGGGACTTTTTCGGATGGGAAAAGGAGGAAATGAAGCAATTCATCAGATATGGAAAGATTGATATTCTGAAGGTGGCTAGGATCTTCAGTCAATATCTACCATTGGAGGGAATCCATCAGCAAAGGTCACAGGATGCCTATCTACTGGATGATAGCTTGCTATGTTCTCCGAACTCTGGGACGTGGTGCACCAATGGTCCTAATAGAAGTAATAAAGCAATTGAAGAAAGGAAGAGATATCATTTCCATAGTCTTTGCAGAGACATTCAAAGGACTTGATGACATGAGCCATAGCCATAGGTTTAGACTTGATCATTATCGTAGAAGCCCCACCATTTTCCAATTATGGCTACTTAATAAGCTGAAGTTAAACAAGCCATTAAAAGAAGGCCGACTCGGAGCTCTTTGCTACCAGGAAAGGAGGGAAGCCCCAGAGTTCAAGCTCATTGTTGATTGGAAAGATTACCTATAAGGAAGAATAACAAAGGACATTGCATGGAGATGCCTAGGGAAGCCACAGGAGGATTTTCTGATAAAGACCCCTGGATACAATTACATCAGGTTGATGGGATTGACTCATACGTCTTTTTACTTGTCCACTTACATCAGCCGATAGTATGGACTGGAAGTAGCCGACCCCAAGGAGTTGGTGAACTTTTACCCACCCCAAGAATTGCCTCGCTATATTGTTACCTATCTATCTTGTTTATGGTAGGGAAGTCATTTTCTTGTAATTCACTTGGTAGTAAAATGAGGAAATACTTAGATTTTCGTGTTATCCCAATTGTTTTATTAAAGTCTTGAGTTGTGGAATTAATTTTGCCTAAACATTGCCAAACCATAAATATAAGGAAATTTTCTTTGTGCCAAAAATAGGTTTCCATCCATAAAATGCTAAAATAAAAAAAAAGGTGAACAAACAAGGGGACGGAAAAGAAAAATATACATGTGTTTGTGCTTACAAGAACTATAGGAGCAGATCCCTAAGGATCGAAATCCTCATCTGAACCATACTCTGAGTCACCCTCATGGAATGACGAGGAGCTCAGGGATGCTAGTCAAGTATTCTCCAGTCTCTGGGTTCAAATCTTGAATCAATGCATGATACTGGACATTCTCCTGTTGGTAGGAGTTGACTTGGCTCTCCAAGGCAACAATCCTTCCATCCTGAGAAATATAGGAGAGGATCAAGAAGAAGAGTAACGAAAGAAGGGCAAAAAGAAAAAAAGAAAGAAAATACCTTGGTGATCATCGCCTCACACAAGCCACGATGCATCCTCCTAATCTCAGAATAGACCTCCGGGGACACCTGAGAAAGTGCGTATCAGTCAAAGGAGGTCGAAAGTCAATTAAGGGATGGTCAGATACTTACATAGTCATAAGGAATGGGCAGGCTAAGGGAAGCATCTATATCTGTTCTATGCTCCAGAAGATGAGGGAGGCTAGGATTGGCTGCGTTGGGGTAACACCAACCCGGGAAGCCATGAAAGAAGATTGTGGCTATCCTGAGGGATCCACCCGCACTAGTAGAAGGTCCAGCTTGGGATGGACCAGCAACACTGACATGTGACTAGATGGTAGAAAGGTCTACACGCCGTGTTCTCCCCTGAAATAACATCAATAAAGGCTAAAAGCAATTGAAAGACTAAAAGTGATACTCAAAGAAGAGCAACATACCACTGGACCGTCAAAACCAAGAGGGGTACAGACAGTCTCTTCCTCAAAGAAAGTCTTGTAATCCCTATCCTACTCAAGGAATGAATCATCCCATATTCTGTTGGCCAGTCTCTCAATCTGGTCCATGTGAATGCACTTCGGACAATGCATGGTTGGTGGAGGAAGACAAGGAGAGAAGCATGTATCAGCATCAGACCACTGGGGTATGACCCTCTCCCATAAATACCAGGCATGGCCCCATATCCCCTAAATAGGACTCGATTCTCTGATAAATATCTAGGTCAAGTAGCTTTATCAAGGTTCCAGAGCATGAGAGGATGGAATGGTCTCCAAGTGACCTACAGATTCAAGAAAAAATAAGTACGGTATATAACATGAGGAGATTTAATGACAAAGCATGGCTTACCTCTGTAAGGCCACTCAAGAGAGAATGGGTGATAGTCCCTGGAGGATAGCATCAGGCCCTACGTACTCAGCTATCTCCCTATCTCACAACTACGGGAAAGGGCAATGCTTGAGGGTCCTTTAGTGTGGGAGCCATAATCTCCAAATGCTCATAGCACCAAGGCTGAATTGAAAAATCAAAGTGAAAGAATGCAACCAAATGAAAAGAAATGAGTACAAGAACAAGAGATTACCTAGAGGATGCAGCCCACTCCCTAGAGGCCTCGGTCTCCATATGATAACAGATCCAGATACCATAAAAAATATGTATAAGCAGCCCCACCCCAATCCCAAGAGTCCACGTCCCAGAGATTCTGAAAGAAAGTAACCATGCGAATGTATGTTTGATCACCCTTGCTATCTATGCCTGTCAAGTCTGTGAATTCCCTAGCTATTAGAGTATCGGGAAGGGTCAAAGGCCTCCCACCAAATGGTATGCATATCAGGGCATAGAAACACAAGGGCATGATATTGATTTTCCCAATAGGAAGATGGAAGGAGTGAGTGCTTGGCCATCATCGCTCCATCAGGGGCCCTGCCAATGACGGGTTGAACTTCCTAGTTTCTATGGAAGCCAATCGACTCAGGTATGATGAATCAACCATCTCCCTCACTCTATAGGGGAGCGACCTATACCAATCCCGAGCTATGTTTGGATGGCCATATCTAGCCAAGGTCGGTGGTACTTCCCCATCATGCTTTTTATTTAAAAAAAAAAAAATAATATATATATATATATATAACAAATGATAAGGGAAAGCAAAACAAAAAAATAATAAATGAAAAAAAAAAAATGAATAAGCAAACAATGAATGAAATGTAAAGACTTACCCAAGAGCCCTGTACTGAGTTACAAATATGGTTCCGAGTGTTATGGAGAGTATGTCTCGAGTACCAATCTGCAACGTCCTTGTCCCTTTGAGAGGAATTGCTACAACCATCCAGCTGGACTTCTCCACAAGTCTTTCTCTTTCTTCTTTTAGCCATATCTTTTAAAATCATAAAAAACCCCAAGAAGTTCACCAATTTACACAAAAGCCTAAAAAGATGTCAAATTCTCCAAAGAACTCCTTCCTCAAGAACTATGAAGTCCTTCAAGAGAAAGATGAAGAACTTCAAGGAAAACCTGAAGATCTTCGAAAAACAAATTTGAAGAAACCCGAGAAAATGTGAAATGGTTCGGATCATCAAGAAGATTCCAAAGCCCAAGCTCACTCACTCAAAAATCATTCCCAACTCAGAAAAATCAGAATGGAGGATGAACAGGAGGGGGGACCATTTTATGGGTAAAAAATTCATCCTCCAAAAAAAAAAATTAGATGCTAATTCCAAGGTGCAATTTAAGAGTTCTTACCACCAAACACAAAAATTCAAAATATTTTTGTGGTAGGTAAAAGTTAAAATCACATGGAAAGTAAAATCTACTTGGTAGATAAAAACACATGAAAGTGGAAGGTGAAATTGGTAGGTAAAAGTAGAAGGTAAAATTAGAGTAAAAAAAATCAAAGAATCAAGATTCCAAATCAAAGTCAAAAAAATCAAAGCTCAAAGATTCCAAATCAAAAGACAAGAATCAAGATTCCAAATCAAAGTAAAAAAAAAAATCAAATCTCCAAGATTCTAAATCAAAAGCTCAAAGATTCTAAGTCAAAAGCCAAGTTTTCAAGATTCAAGGGCTATAATGCAAGATCCCAATTTCATTGACCCAGCCCCAGGTGGCCCAATTTCATTGACTCGGCCCTAGGTAGCCCAATTTCATTGACTCGGCCCTAGGTGGCCCAATTACATTGACCAGCCCCAAAGTGGCCCAACTACATTGAACCGACCTTAAGCGGCCCAATTACATTGAATTGGCCCCAAGTGGCCTAATTTCATTAACTCGGCCTTAGGTGGCCCAATTACATTGACCCGACCCCAGGTGGCCCAACTACATTGAACTGGCCACAGGTGGCCCAATTACATTGAACCAGCCCCAGGTGGCGCAATCGCATTGACTTGGCCACAGGTGGCCCAATTACATTGACCGGGCCGACGTGGCCCAATTTCATTGACCAGGCCACAGGTGGCCTAATTGCATTGACCCGGCCCCAAGTGGCCCAATTTTATTCACCCGGCCCCAGGTGGCCCAATTGCCTTTACCTGGCCCCAGATGGCCCAATGTCATTAACCCGGCCCCAAGTGGCCCGACCTCTTTGAATCGGTTTTGAGTCGCCCAATCTCATTATTGGTTTCCTCAGACTAGCACATGGAAGCCCAGTATAGGAAAAAGACAAGTACTAACATCTTTTATAGGATTGGAAGAGCAACGAATTTTTTTCCTACAATCAGCCGCCTAGGTAAGTCCTAAAACTTTACAGTAGTTAAGAGATATTATCTGTTGCATTTTCAACTCTATCATTAAATGAGAAAAATGACGGCAGTACATGCTCTGGGTGACAAAATGTGATCGTTCTTTTCTTTACCCTTCGGCCGTTGGCACAAGCCTCAGCTAAAGAGGGGCATTCTGTAGACACTCAATTTTGTCACCCCCTCTGGCTATGATGAAATGCGGATCTTGGTTGTGACTTCTTACTTCCGATCGATAGAGATGATGATTGATTAAGGAAACCCAGAACAGAAACATCCCCTGCCTAAAAAACCCTAGAAATCCCACGCGGGAGAAAAGAGGGTCTAATTTTGAATTTTTATATATGAAGGAATCTGATGACCGTATGGATGGATAGTACTCATAAATACAATTCTGATGATATATGCTACATCGAAATCGGACCGTCGGATCTCTAGTAATCTTCCCTGAAAAATTATATTTTTTCACGCGCATGTCGCGCTCACCTGCCAGCCTGCTTGCTGGCCAGCATCGCATGCATACTGTGCTAGCTGGCTAGCTGGCTAGCAAGCCAGTAGGAGTAGCCCACGCACACCCTCGCACCATCATGTGAACCCCCTCCGCACTGCCCGTGCACCCCCTCACACCATCACGTGTGCCCCCACAGGCATAGCCCACGAGCCCCCTCGTGCCATTATGCGTGCCCCCACCACACAGCCTGCATGCCCCCACGCACCATCGTGCCCCCTATAGGTACAGCACCCGTGCCCCTTCGAACCATCATATATGCCCCCACCACACAGCCCACGCGCCCCCACCGTACAACCCCACGTGCCCCCTAGAACCCTGCCTACTCCCCTATAGCCTTACCTGTGCCCCTGTATCCCTGCCCAACGCCCCTGCTGGCTAGCCAATGCACACCTGTAGGCCTGCCTACGTGTACCACTGCTAACCTCCTGCACACACTCATGCATGCCCCATGCACCCCTGCCTAGCCTCATGTGCCACCGTAAATGGCAGAGATTTGTGTTCCACTGACCTAGTGGGTGAGGAGATTTTCTATTCATCCGCTTACGTATTTTACACTGTCCTGCTAGCATACCCTATGCCGTAACTTCCCATTGGCCCAAAAAAGTATCCTCTCACCTCATTGGTCCAAAAAATGATTCACTTTTCCTATTGGTCCAAGAAAATAGCTCCCACCCTATTGGCCCAAAATTTTCATTTTTTTCTTCCCATTGGTCTAGAAAAACCATTTTTTCCTACCACTGGCCAAGGGAATTGCCTTTTTCTCCCCATTGGCTCAAGGATCCTATAAATACCCCCTCCCTTTGGTTTTACACACCAGGACACCACAACAACATAGCACCACAAGAGTCCATGCCTCTTAGTGAGAGAAGCTCTGCCCTCTCTCCTCCCCTTTTCCCCTTGAAGTTTTTCAAGTCTTCGGAGAGATCTTCATAAGATCCGAAGTGTTCTTCAGATCTTCGAAGTGTTCTTTGTGCCTTCGAAACTCTTCAATCCTTTGCCTTTAGTCTCCACCCCCTTTTGAGGTTCTTCCATTCTATGGAGAGATCTTCGTTAGATTCCTTCGAATCTTTGAAGTGTTCTTGGGACCTTCAAAGTCCTTCAACAATTTAGGTTTTTAGCCCATCCCTAGTGGAAGCTCTGTCTGAGTGCCACCTTAGCCTATCCCTCCCTAACCTATCCCCAGTGGAAGCTCTGTCCGAGTGCCACCTTAGCCTAGCCCTCCCCTAGCCTATCCTCAGCGGACGCTCTGTCGGAGTGTCACCTCAGCCAAAATCTGAAAGTAACCATTCCTAGTTAGAACTCTACCCGAATATCATCACAGTTAGCATCTCTCGAGAAAGGAAGTTGGAGCTCAAGTCTATCTTCCCTTGAGCCGAAAGAATCCACAAGAAAGTTTGTACTAGCATCAACCAGGGGGTCCACCCCTCTTGACTCGAAACAGGGGTCAAGCTCAGGTATAATTTCTCAACAGAATTAGCATAATGTAGACTTTATATAGACCTTGTTTCAGTATACATAGTCATTTAAATTCAGTCAATGTATATATGTATGATAATTTAGCCATACATCTGGAATAAGAATAATTGTGAAAAATGTTTGTTCTTAAGCATCTAGAATGAAGACTAGTTGAGCCGGGAAAATTGGGTGCCTAACACATTCTCAATTCTGTAACCTGACACTTATCCTAAATCTCTAGATCATACCAACTTTTGGGCCCTATACTAAAGAATTGGGCCCACCCTCGGGTCCTAGGCCCATAATCTTAGGTGGTGGCTCCAAACCCTGTTGTATGATCCCGATCCCCGTATTGGACCATCATCAAATCCATGTCTCAAATGATGAATTTTACACTTACGAAATAGGCCCCCACGTATCTCCGAGCTACGATACGGTGGTACTGTGCTCGTAGGTAAGTACACACAACACACCCCTCCCTCATGAAAGAGAAAGAGAGGAGAGAGGATAAAATGATGATGCAAGTCTTCCCCCCCAAACGGGAGAAGAGAGATCTCATCTACGGCCGCTACCCTCACACTATGCAACCCTTTGGTAGGAGAGATTTTGAGGAACACCTTCTCCCCCTCTTGGAATTCAATGTCTTTCCTACGGTTGTCTGTATAGCTCTTTTGGCGTGATTGTGCTGCCTTAATCCTTTCCCGAATGATGTCAACCTTGTCACACGTCATCTATATCATTTCTGGTCCAAGCATCCGTCGCTCACCTATTTCATCCCAATATAGGGGTGTTCCGTATTTTTTGCCATACAATGCCTTATACGGAGCCATCCCAGTGGTGGATTGATGGTTATTATTATAGGAAAACTCCATAAGAGGTATGTATTCTTCCCAACTGCCACACATTTCCATTGCACAGGCGCTGAGTATATCTTCCAGTATTTATATGTTTCTTTCTGATTGCCCATCGATATGTGGATGGAAAGCAGTACTTAGATTCACTTGTGTCCCTAATGCTTGCTGGAGACTTCTAGAATCTAGATGTGAATCTCAAGTCTCTATCTGACATAATGCTTACCGGTACTCCATGTAAACGGACTGTGTTATCCATACAGATTTGGGCTAACTTGTCCATGGAGTAATTGGTCTTGATTAGAATAAAATGAGTAGTCTCGGTAAGCCTTTCAAATACCACCCAAATTGCATTCATTCCCTTGGGTGTACGGGGTAGCCCTGTGACAAAGTCCATAGTGGTCCTGTCCCACTTCCACTCTAGTACAGTGAGTGGTTGAAGAGTGTCATATGGTCGATGCCTTTCTGCCTTAACCTTCTGACACATAAGACATTTTACTACATACAAGGCAATAGTAGTCTTCATTGCTGGCCACCAATAGGTTTGTTTAAAGTCTTTGTACATCTTCGTACTTCTGGGATGAAGTGAGTATTCGGAACTATGTGACTCCTTCAAAATCTTGTCTTGTATCTCCAAGTCATCAGGCACACATAACCTATCCCAAAATATCAATGCCCCTCCGTTGGCTATGGTGAAATCTGGGTCATTCATTGTCTGCTCTTAAATTTTCAGTTTGATCCTTTGTGGCTCAGGATCCAAAGATTTTTTCGCTATCACCTCTTGTATGATAGATGGGTGTACTTGTAGGGTTGAGAAAGATATAGTCAACTGCCTAACATCATCTGGATGATGTTCAAGCTCCAAGGTTACTCCTTCGTATAGGACTTCATCCATCAGCACCACCTCTTGTATCAGCTATGGACTGACAGCTAAGTACGAAAGTGAAACTGTCTGAGCCTTCTGACTTAAAGTATCAGCCACTACGTTAGTTTTTCCTGGGTGATATTGAATGTCAAAATCACAGTCCTTCATGAGTTCAAGCCATCTTCTCTGCCTCATATGTAGATCTCATTGGGTGAAGAAGTACTTAAGGCTTTTGTGATCACTGTATATCTTGCACTTCTCTCCATACAGATAATGATGCTAGATCTTCAAAGCAAAGATGATTTCTGCCAGCTTTAAATCATGAGTAGGGTAGTTCTTCTCATACTCCTTGAGTTTTCTAGATGCATATGCTACCACCTTACCGTGTTGTATGAAAACACAACCTAACCCTATCTTGGATGCATCAGTATAGATTGTCATCCCACCTGTACCATTAGGAATGGTCAATACAGGAGCTGACACTAATAGCTTCTTCAACTCTTGGAAACTATTTTCACATTCTTCTGACCACTCATACTTCACACCCTTCCTGGTCAACTTGGTCATTGGCGCAAAAATCCAAGAAAAGTTTTCAATGAAGTGCCAGTAGTAGCTTGCTAAGCCCAAAAAGCTTCTGATCTCTGTTACATTCTTAGGTGCCTCCTACTCTACTATAGCTTTCACTTTGTCTGGGTCCACTTCGATCCCATTCTCAGACACCACATGTCCTAGGAATCCTACTTGCTTAATCCAAAATTCACATTTTCTTAATTTGGCATATAACTGTTGTTTTCTTAGTCTTTACAGTACCATCCTCAAGGGCCTTGCATGTTCTTCTTCCAACTTCGAGTAAATCAAGATGTCATCAATAAAAATGATGACCCACTTATTGAGGACATAGTGAAATGCTTGATTCATTAAATCCATAAAAGTAGCCGGTGCATTGGTTAGCCCGAAAGACAGAACTAAGAATTCATAATGACCATATCGGGTTCTAAAAGTTCTCTTTGGTATATCACTACTCTTTATCTTGAGCTTGTAGTAACCTGATCTGAGATCAATGTTTGAAAACACCTTAGCACCTGCAGTTGGTCAAATAGATCGTCGATGTGCGGTAATGGATATCGATTCTTAATGGTCAATTTGTTCAGTTCCCAATAATCGATGCACATACATAAACTACCATCCTTTTTCTTAACAAATAGGACTGGTGCACCCCAAGGTGAGACATTTGGGCATATAAACCCTTTTTTCAACAAATCTTGCAATTGTGTCTGTAATTCCTTCAACTCGGCTGGTGGCATTCTATACAGAGCCTTAGACACTGGTGCAGCTCCAGGAATTAGATCAATAGCAAACTCTAGCTCTCTGTCAGGCGATAGTTGGGTTAAATCATCTAGGAAAACATCAGAAAATTACTTGACTATGTCAAATTCCTCCAATAGTGTAACCTTTTTATCTACATATAGTACTAATGCAAAGTAGCCCTAACATCCATCTTCTAATAATTTCACCGCCTGCAATGTAGAGATGATAGTCTTTCAACGTCGCCTTGACCTTTCAGCTTGATACACAAGCTTTACTCCTTCGTCATCCTTCATCTTAACTTGTTTCTTAGCACACATCACATTTGCTCGATGAGCCGAAAACTAATCCATGCCCAGAATAACGTCAAAATTTTATATGTTGAATTTGATAAGCTAGGCATCCAGCTTCTTTCCATTAATCTCAACTGAGCATGGCCCACACACTTCTTTCAAATGTTCCACTGTGCTTGTAGGTATGCTAACAACTAACTTGCATTTTAAGGTCTTAGATGACACATCAAGCTTCCTAGCAAATCTCTTTGACACAAATGAATATGAAGCTTCAGAATCAAACAAGACCTATGCAGGTATACCTGATACAAATAAGACATCTAGCATTGCATTGCATTGCATTGCATATAAGTATAACAGGTTACTCAAATTTTTAATCACAAAGTCTTTTAATTAAAGTGTACTGGCTACTACTTTAATATTGGCTTCAACCTCCTCAGTTGTTAAGGAATATAGCTTTCCTTGAGGCTGGTTTCCCTAATTCAATGCAGGTCTATGGATAGGGGGCCAATTAGGTGGTGCCACTGCTGGGTACTGGTAATCCTTGGCGAAGTGCCCATACGAATGACAATTATAGCATCGGTTCAATGATGCTTAAACTAGGGAGCTCTCTGTACTGATCCTAGCACAATCAGAGGATGAGGCGGTCTCGGGGGCATAGGCACCACACTAGGGTTAGGGCAGAAAGATGTAGTACCCGGCCCACTAGCTGGTCGAGAAGGATAACTCGATGGCCTATGAGGCTGTCGATAGGAGGGACTATAAGAGTATGACCCATGAAAGCTCTTGCTCGGGCCACCCAAATTAGCATATGGATTTGCCCTCTTCCACAATCCCGGTGTAAGGGGTGACTCTCCCCTTTGCTTATCTTTCATTGTCTTGGCTTTTTGCACAATCTGTGTATAATCAGTTAAGTCCAACACCTCCAGCACTGTACCAATAGATATCTTCAGCCCCTTCAAAAATTTCTAAGATTTTTCCTCAGTCGACTTCATATAGCGAGGAGTAAAATAAAATAAAGTTTCAAACTGTTGCTGATACTCCAGAGCAGTTTTGCTTCCTTGAGTTAGTGCCATAAACATTGCCTCTTTGCAGTCTTTGAAGCTCTTTTGATAGTAATTTGATAAGAACAATTCCTTGAATTGTTCCCATGTAGGCTCTGGGTGAGTTGCCATCAATATAGGCTTATAAACTATCCACCAAGAATTAGCTTCATATCTAAGTTGCAACCCTGCATAGATAAGCTTCTGTGTCTCTATGCATTCTACAATATCAAATACTTTCTCCAACTCTTGGATCCGTCGATCTGACTCCAATAGGTCATTACCCACCTTGGTAAATATGGGTGACATGTACTTCTTAAAAGACTCCACCACTTTTGCTGTAGTGGTAGATGGTGGATGATAAGGTGGATAAGCCAGATAGTAGGGATAGGGTGGAGGCATCATAAATGGTGGAGTACCATATGGTGGAACCAGAGGGGTACAACCCCAGGCGGTGTTCCTCCAGATTGCACTCCAATACCTGACCCCACGAGAGGGTCCTACGGAGTAACCCCTCTAGGAGGCTAACCCTATAGAGTAGGGTTCAAGTATTTTTGCATAGCATCCATGAAAGTTTGTTGCTGTTGAAAGGCCCATTGTGACTATTGTATAAGGGTTGCCACATCACTGGGAGTGATGACATGTGGGGGAGCCGAGATTTCGTTCACGGGTGGGTTACCCTGAACTTCCTCTAGATCATGATCCACTTGTGGTGGTGGTTGTGAGGATTTCCCCATGGGTCTAAGACCACAGGAAATGGGTGGTCGACCACGAGAGTACCACGGGCATGACCACCGGATTTGGTGCGTACCATGATGTTTTGTACCTAGATTATTCCAAAATGTAAGCATTGATTGAGTGCCACAACATTTGTATATATATTCACAATCAAATGCATTTTATATCACAGGCTACATTAATACACCATACCATATAACCACCACATCCACACTTAATTGCCAATACATAGTTCAGTCTCACAACGAAGTTTTAACTACACGGCAAAACACCCCTATTGGTGTCTAATTGGGGCCCACGAGACATGGAATATGAAAATTTTCAAACTCAGGTCATTTTGGGCCTTGATACCCAAACTGGCTGGTAAGATCAGGCTGGGGCCCATCGATCGCTTCCAAGCAACTTAGAAAGGGGGTTTTTAAAACCCTTTTTCTCACTTTCTCTCTTTCTTCTTTCCAAACTATAGGGCGATTTGAGGAACCTATCCCCTGCTTCAACTCATGATCTCACTCAAGGAATCAATGTTCAACTCTTCTCCACCTTCTCAAATCTTCAAGTAGGTTCTCTTTTCTCTCTTTTCACTTTGAGAATCACATTTTAGGTGTTCTCTTGCTATAAAACTTTAAATATCTTCATATACTTCATTTTCTCCATGGAATGTTTATTTTCTTGGCAATATGGTGTTCCATTTATGCTTTCCATGGCTTGTTGGCCTTGATTGGCCGATTATAGAGAGGGAATCTCAATTTCTTGCCCTAATTTCTTTGTTTTAGGGTTTTCTTCTCATTTTTCTTCTTTATTGCAAATTGATGGTTCACATGCTATTCTTCACTCTCAATGCACACACACAATAATGGAGAAATAATTTCCATTCGTGTGTGCATAGGTTCCCTTTCCTTTGATATACATAACCCCTTTATGATCAAATCTTCAGAAATTTTGGGGGGTTTTCTTCATTTCTTCACCTTTTCCAATGAATGAAAATACCACTATGTCCATCCTCTATCAATTACTTGTAAAATAGTTTTGAATAATTCTTTTGTAGGCATACATAAATTTTCCCTGTGATCATCTCAATTTTACGCATATAAAATCCCTTACTTTTTCCCAAGTGATTGGTTTGGGATTTCTATCCATTTTTCTTCAATATTAATGAACTATTTGCCACCATTGTGCTCTTTGCTATCTATTTATTGCATTTAGGCCTTGAGAAAATATCCTTACCCTCAATTCCTTTCATCTCCATCTATTTGCTGAGCATTGTTGACTCATTTATCATTACATATACATATATATATATATATATATATATATCTTTGCTTCCTTTAAATTTCACCACTTGGTATCATTGCATTTTGACATTGACCATTGCATTATAAATTCCTATCATTCATGCCACTTCTCATAGGGTTCATTTCACCCCCCCTTTCTATAACATTGTTTATCCCATTTTCATCATACTCTTTGTTCATTTGTACTTACACATTTCCTTTGTGTTTTCAGGATGTCGTTTAGGAAGGGCAAGGAAGTAGCCTCCGAGGAGGAAGACCACTACCTCCCGGGGGAGGAATGCAACCTCCGATTCCTCTTCATCATGGGTCTGACCCGCTAGGGAAACTTCTGTTGACCCCACAGAATTTGACGAGGTGTTGTTCCATAGCCTCTAAGCGGTTGTGGCATGGTCAGTCTTCTCCAAGAAATCAATCATGATGGAGAACGCAGTGGTGACAAAGGACTTCATTGCCTACCAGGTTTCGAAAAAATTCACCACACTTGGTTGGGAATCCATGCTCCACCCCGACCGTCTCTGCTACGAAGACTTGGTTTAATATTTTTACTGCAATTTGGATGTCTCGTATGAGTGAGTATGGGGAGTACTCCCTCACCAGTCTAGTGAAAAGGAGTAAATATTGTTTTGACTGTGGATTTACTTGAGGGAATCTTGGGTATCTCACCTAAGGGTGCCCATTTCTACAATCCCCCAAGGATCAAGGCCATGGGGCCAGACTTGAGTGTTGAGATACAAGAAGGCATCTATGAGACTATTTGTGGCCACAAGGAGCATGACAGCCTATAATGCAGAGGCTCGTGTGTTCGCCCGCTTGGCCCAATTTAACCTAATCCTCAGAGCAGGTCACAGGAACTAGTTGAGTTTCATGACCACCTACATAGCCTACTACATTTTTGTGGCCTTGGAAGAGGGTGCACCCCATCTTTGCCTCCCCTACGTCATAATGAAGATGATGGAATACCACATGGCTCACCCCTATGGAAGATCACTTACCAAGGTCTTTGAGTACTTCTAGGTGGATTTGTTAGGTGAGGAGGGGAAGTATCCAGGAGACAAGTTCACTAGAGAGGACTTAAGGAGGATGGGGTTGCAAGTGCCGATGGGTGCACCATAGGAGGCGGAAGAACAAGGGCCAGTGGACATGGAGGGAAAGTATGTTAGTGAGGAGGATGAGGACTATATTTCTCATCCAAATGAGGAGGAGATTGATGAGGATAAGATCCTCGAGGAGGAGCACTTAGAGATTCAAGCTACTGATCCGCATTTTAGAGCTCCACCACCTTCATGTGGGGCTTTTGATTTTTAGAAATTGATGGATAGTATTAGTGCCCTAAAAGAAGGGCAAGATTAGATTTCCAAGCATGTGGAGGAGAGTGTCACCTAGGAATTGGCGATACAGCATAGGTTGGGGAGGTTGGAGACGGATTTCCAGACTCTAGTAGAGGACTTGGATAAGGTTTCCAAGGTGTCACCACTAATTTTCATCAAGGGCAAAGGGAGGTGGGCCTAATAAATAACCAGCTAGACTTTTATATCTACCAATTCCATTGCAAATCGCGGCCCAAGCAGGGAAATTCATCCACTGCACCCAACGATGATTGATGAAGCGGCAGATCCTCCTCTACTTTTCTCCTTTCTAGCCTTATCTTTCATTTCTCTTTCTCTATCTGATGATAATGATTCTATGGTGGTTGTCTATTGGGTACATTTCTATGGTCGGGGACTTGGAAAGGTGTTTATGTGGATATTTGAAATTCTGAGATAAGTTTTATTAGCTTTGATATCTTGTTTGTGGTTTGGTGGTGACAGTGTTTGTCACCCTTCTTTTGTGATTATATTTATGTATGTGGCTTATCAGGTGGCTTTTGTAAAATTTTTGAAATTTCAATATAGCACCGTTATGCTACCCAAATTTTGTTAAAATTTTAATCTTGGTTTATGGAATTGGTTAGTTGATCCTTTGTTAATCTATTTAAGTTCTACTCTCATGCATGCAATGGAATGCAAGAATTTAGACTTTTCATCTTATTACAGGTATTAGTTCTTTAAAACTTTTATGTTTACCCAACCACGGGGTCCTATTATAGATTTTATGGGATCTAACTTGTATGATGTGAGTGGGTAAAGCATCATGCTTTGATACCACCACTGTCACATCCCATTCACACGAAACCGGACCGGTGACCGAGTTAACATTTGTTAACCCAAAACTTGCCAGGATCATCTGATATAGTAACCACAGCACAGCATACACACATGCACTAAGTCATGCGAATTCTATATTTTTGTGGAAGTCTTACATGTACATACCTATAAATATCCCAATACTCTTGATACCCATATTGTATTACATAATACATTTACATGTGGGCTCGTAGGCATGATATATATACAAGAAATACAATCCAAATAGCCAGAGTACAAAAGGAGTAACCTCACAAAATAATCAAAAAGAAACCCTAGTTTGTATCAGTGTTGCTGTCCCACAACACAACTCACGCACGGGCACGAGGCCGAGTACCCAAGATCTTCAGAGATCCACCAGTCCTCAATTGGAAACTCCATAGTGGGTCCTGACTCTAGCTCTTTAGCTGGATAACCTACAAGATCATCTAGAAAGTAGTGTACACATGAGATGAGCTCACTAGCCCAGTAAGTGAAAAGAAAGACTAAGCAATCATTCATAACACTAATGCACCTATATGTATGCAAGTCCATTTTTATTATCTTAAACCACCTAAACATCACATCTAAGTCATAGGTCATGTGCTACTTATAGCCACAGTGCGCGTATGCCCTGGGTAAGAGCTGCGAACCCCATCCCACGATACTCCCATAGGGTTGCCGGAGAAAGCCAACCATGGATACCAAAAAATTAAATGGGCATTGCCCTACATTAAAGTAAAATGGGCCTTACCCCGCATTAAAGTAAAATGGGTATTACCTTGCATTAATTTAAAAGTAGTACGATTGACCCTCTTGTTATATCACCAAAGTTACCAACAATCCTAGTGATTAGCCGGGCATACTTCTAACCGCCACTGTTTGTACACAACCTTGGGCTTCCCCCCAATGATATGCCCAACACCTAAACCCCTGCTGGGAAGGGTCGTAGTACAAAGATATGTCATTCCTAACCGCATGCTCTTATATGAGATAGTACGACTACATAGTGCCACCTCGTCCTATTCCATGGGTCACCAATGCATTCGTGTTCAAGCTGACTATGTCATCTAGTCTAGCAATGCATCATATTCAATAATGTAAGGTCATCCATCTCATATCTCAAAGCAAGAATAAACATTTAACAATTAAAGATATCAATATATCAAGTCATAATGAATTTCAATATGTACACATCAATGCATGCAAATGGCATTCGAGAATGACTAGGCTAACATAATAATGAAATGATGACCTGGCTAGTCTACAACAATAATGGAATGATGCAAAAACATTTCAAAATAAAGTCAATGTCCTCTTCCCACTTACCTAGTTATGTACAATGATCACCCTTGGTACGAGGAAGATCTGGCGTTTGATGATGTGAGTTTCTGGTACATCCTATCATAAAAGTGGTTGAGCTTAGTATCTTCACTTCAGGCTCATAACCAATGGGGTACAATGAACCCAACGTATTTAGAATCATGAAAGTAGGTTACCCAATAAATTTAGGCCCAATTGAAACCCAATGAGTCAGATTGGTAGGTCAACCTACAGGCCAGATACCTACCAGTCCTTGCTCGCCTGTTGATCCAGGGGCACTACCTGGACTGGCGGGCCAGGAGAGACGGGCCAAGTGCCCATCGGTCCTTGCTCGCCAATCATCCTAGGGGCCTTGCCTAGACCAGCGGGCCAGGTGCCCACCGGTCCTTGCTCACCACTCCAACCAGGGGCTTTGCCTAGACCGTGGGGCTCTACCTAGACCGTCGGGCTCAAATTGGTGGGTCTATCCACTTTCAAGGCACCCACCAATCAAAATCGGGATTTTGCTGTTCACTTCCATTCTTCATCCCACCTTAGGGAAAGCACCATGGGTCGATTCGACTGCATTTTTCACAAATCTAAGGTTCCATATCATAATTCCAACATAGATCTAAGATCGATTCAAAGTTCCAAGCTTGGGTTTTACCTCTTTGCTCAAGAACACTTCAAAAAGCTCAAATCTTCTCTTTAGCTCAAGAGATCAACAAATGCTTCACAAATCTTGCAAGTCTTCAGCTAAATCCTTCATAAATAACATGTAGGTCCTTTATTAAACCTTAGATTCACATTCTCAAGAGATATTAACAAGATCCAAAGGATTTCTACCCAAATCGAAGGGTTTCACTTAGACTTTACTCACCTTAAATCGTAGATCTCGAGATGAGGATCTTTAATCCGGCATCGACGTCTAAAGATTTAACCCCGGCATCGCACAACAAGCATCTTCTTCTCCTTTCTCTTCCTTCTTCTCCCTTCTCTCACTTCTTTACTTTTCTCACCCATTTTGTAAAACAATAAATGAGGGTGAAGAAAGTAATAAATGCTATTTATACTTGGGTCAAAATATCTAGTGACCAGAGTGGTAGGTCACATTAGTGGGTTCGACCCACCCATGACCACCCACCAATCGGCCAAAAGTTAGCCGAACATTAGAATTTTCAATGGGTCTCTGTAATTGGTTAACGTGCGCACTTAACATAGAATACGACCACGTACTTTTATTATGTGTACATGGCCCAGTGGTACGTGCAGGTGCAAGACTTGGGCACACGGACTTCACTAGGCACTGACTCCAACTCATCTGGCCAACCTGAGTTTAGAGTCACCCTTGCCATCATGTTCCATAAGGTGCTCGCCTTGGCTCACTTGAGTTCGGGTCCTACAAGACCAAATCGAAGCAACCAGGAAATGAGACCGGGCTTAGAGAGCAGGGTATCACACTTTTCATACAGGTTTCTTATTGGAAATTGTAATCCCATGTCTCCTTGTTCTGTAGTAAATAAATAATTTTTTTGTACTATTTTATTTGGATTTTATACTGCATACAGTAGGTCTGCAATTTATCCAAGTCTTTTTCGAGTCTATTTCATTGTTATTTGTCTTTTTTCACTTCTTATAATTGAGATTTTCACATATCTTCCTCTTAAAAATTGTGTATTTATATCTCTTCTTTCTAACATGATTTTATCGGAATTTTTACAACTTATTTACTATTTTCTCTAGATTTTCTACCTTACTTGTCAAGATTCTAGCAGATTGTTTACCTATTTTGAATCGATGTTTTTTATTTAGACGATATTATTTCATGTTGGTTTTCTTTGATTTCAAAGATCATTAACAAAATTTTCGGTTAGTTTATATATTTTCAACCTTTGTCTTTAGGTATAAGATCATCCTCATCCCCGTTTTCAATGCTTTCATACTTTCAGTAAATGTCTAGACCTAGGGGTATCATGGTATTTTAATTATGCACAAATTCTACATATTATTTTGATTTTTATTATCTTTATATCTCTATTTTTCATTTCAATTAGTATTTCATGTTTTTCGTCACTCAAATTTCAAATTAGGGGGTTTTCCCCTTTTTGCCAATATTTTCTCTTTTCTAGGTCTTGTAAGACATAGGGGTTTTTCATCATTTCACTTTTACATGAGTCCTGAGCATTTAATATTCATCTTTTTTGATGAATAAATTTTTATATTTTATTCAATTGATCTCCATGATCTCATGACCCCAGTCCCAATATTTTGCATATTTTCTATGCGCGTATTTTATCACATGTACACTAGGGGTATATTCATCTTTTCTTTTATACATAACTTTGAATACATTTACTTTCATTTTATCTGATACAATGTCTTTATATTTTATGTTCAACCATCATCTGGCGACTCTACAATTCCAATCTCTATGTCAACATATATCTTTAATGCTCCTCCGTCATACTCTTGCATATTGAGTGAATGTTCTGTAATTCTTGGCATGCACATGGTAGGTTAGTGTTTCACCATGATCACACGTATGATATAAGCATGTTTGCTTTACATTCTATATACTAACAACGCAGCATAGTTAGAAAGAGGTATGTCGATTTTTCCCTTCTTCTTTTCTATTTTGTCTTACAAATTGTGTCCAACATGTTGAATGTTAGATTCTAGGGTTTTTGATATCTATTCCATACAATATCGACATGTTTTCTTAACATTCAGTATACTAATTGGGCAGAGCAGCTAGCTATGGTTATATGGATTTAATCCCTCTTTTCTTTTCATTTGGCCATGTTTCTTTCAATTGTGTGTGAAGCTATGGATTCATGATAAAACTTAACTGGCCCATTCAATAATAATGTGTGTTTACCTAGAGTTGAAGTCTGATTTTTACCGGGTGGATCGTGGTGCCCAATCCCCCTTTCTCAGACTATAACACGATAGAACCCTAACCCATGGTTAGACTGTTTGGATGGAATCATTTTAATTTCAATTTCAATTGGTGATGGGTCCTAGACACTAATCTAGGTGTTAACTCCAAGTCAATAAAGATATAAAGATCTAAGTAAACACACAATTGAACCCCTACAGCCTTAAAGTTAGTATATCCACTAACTTTGTAGTAGCCGATCCTTTTCTCCCTACAGCCTTAAAGTTCCAGATCCAAATCTCTGGTTCTCCCCTTGCCCCTACGGCTTTAGCAGGTACTATCCACTATCAAATGGCTTATCGGTTACAGAACCATGCCTTTGACCTGTCCACAGGTCTTTCTGAGGATGCTCTATTCCTCTCCGTGGATTCTGACCATGTTCCAAGTCTTACCTATGTCCCAAGACAAATTCCTCGAGATGAGCTCCTTCGTCTCCTCCCTTCTTCTTGGGTTACGGCTTATGAACAGCAAATGGCTACCCAGCAACCTGCTCCAGTTGAACCCCTCCAGTCTACAGACCCACAGTTCATCCGTCACCCTTCTGGTGAGGTTGAAATCAAGTTTCCTCCTCCACAACCATTACCCTCTCCTTTTCCTACTCGGTTTACGGGCATGATACAAACTGGCAACATTCCAGTCAAATCTTTTGATGCTCAAGGCAACCCGGTTTACTACTTCTCTGATCCAGTCACTGGTCACAAATATTTTGACCTCTGTGACTGTGACAATTGTCTCCAAGACTCTGATGATGAAGATACTACATACCGACGACTCAAAAGAAAGTCCTCCCAGACTATTCTACGGGAACGTTATGAGTCAGGAGATACCACAGTTGGACCCTTAAGCACAGAAGCCCGTTACCCTTTTATGGTTAAATATAGTTCTCCTCCCCCGGAACCTCCTTTTGTTCCACCTCCTATTCCGGTTTGTAAACCTCCTTCACCACCTAAGCCACCCTCTCCCATGGTTCCTCCTTGCTGCATGTATGCACCAGGATCCTCTTCTTCTTCTTCTTCCCCAGTGAAGAATTTTCCTGGTCCTACAGATTATGGTCCTGATTCTCATGGTATCCGTCATGTATGGAAGGTTAAACCTCCTATTCTTCCTTCTGGACAACCAAAAGAGATCTCTCCGGCTGAAGCAGCTCTTAACTGGCAAAATGAAAATGCCATAGTCCAAAATCAGTACCTTGAACGCATTCTTGCTACTACCCAGCACACTCATAGTACTGTTGGCCGGCATACTCAGTTGATTCAATCCCTGAAAACTGAGATGGATCAAGTCCATATGGAACTTGCTGGTATTGCTTCCTCGACTGCTGACACAGCTCAGGCCTTTGCTCTAATTGGCCAAAAAGAGAAACATCTGCGGTTTCTTGAAGCTCAGTTGCATAGTTTACAACAGGCTCCACCTCAAGCAGCAACATCTAGTTGACAGCAGCCTCTTCCATTGACAGTTCCCAGTCTGTCTCCTCAGGATCCATTTGCCATGTACACTATACCGGCTCCTCCGGTAGTTGCTTCCCAGCGAACATTCCCCCTTGAAGAATTAAAGGCCTTACAACGTCAGCAACGAAATCTAAACCCCAGGCAACAGCAACAAAAACAAAAACACCCTATCTTAAACCCAACCTTGGAAAAACCCTCTCCTCCACAGTTCCAACCATATCCTATGGCTGTCTCCTATCCTGCACCCACACCGCCTATTTCCACTTATCCATCACCTTCACCTTCACCTTCTCCGCCTCGAACCAAGCCCAAATATCCTCCTATAGGTGCCATAACTCCTTCTGGTGATGATGTCCTCACAGATCTTCTCACCACTTTAGCTCTCCCTGACCCAACACCTGTCCCTTCTTTCATGAACACAGGCCAAGATCCCCCTGCTCCTTATCCGGCTCCTCCCACTGTTGATGAGTTGGATGGTGATCAGGATGACCCTATGGTCCATAATCCTGAACCTGCACCACAGCCCCCTCCAACATATACCCCATTTTCTAACCAAGACCCTAAGCAGTTCTTTACCCTAGACGATGTCCCTGTCTCTAAATGGGCATCTAAGTTTGCTGATTTCCATGCCTGGATTAATGCTGAACTCCTACAAGAAGGTGCTACATCAGTCAGTGTTCTGACTAAGTTTGTTGCACGTCTTCAAGGAAAACTCAGGGAATGGTATTTAGCTCTTGGTGGTTATCGGCAATTACAACTTGTTCAACTTCCTGAAGGCCACTTCATTACAGTCTTATATCAAGAATTTCTTGGTCCTGTCTCCAATGATATTACAAAAGCTCGTGAAGAGTTTTTACAGCTTAAGTGTTGTTCTCTGGCTCGTTCAGACCTTGACAAACACTATGTGCGCATGACAGACAGATTCCATAAGATTGGTGGCCTTGATGATGAGAACCTTAAGCAGATCTTCCTCAATTCCCTTCCAGATCCTCTTGGTGCTGATACACTGCAGTTCCTCCGCAACCAGAACATTGCTCTAGCCTCTTGCAGCATCGGCTCCTTATACAGTTTTGCTCTCACAGCTCTTGACAAACTCTGTAATGTCAAGAAAATCTGGAAAGAATTACAATCCAAGTCTGATAAAGTGTCCTCTGCCTGTGACACTTCCTGGATGAAAATTAAGTGCAAAGGTTCTGATCACAACTGTGATTGTCCGCCAAAGAAGCAGTTCCATCATAAGCAGTTCTTTCATTCCTCCAGAAAGCACAAGAAACGGTTTCCTTTTAAGCCTTCTCGGGTTAAACGGTTTAAGCCTCAATGGAAATTCCTTCAGAAAAAACAGTTCCGTGGGAAAACCCAGAATACTTCTTGCTTCATTTGTGGAAAAGATGGACATTTTGCAAAAAATTGTCCTAACAGAAGTAAGAAAGACAAGGTGCTACATATGCTTGCCTCTCTCCATCATGATGATCTACAAGATGCTGACCTTGAATCTCTGTATTCCTTAGATGCTGAGCCTACTGACCTCTCCCTATTTGCTATTGACTACCCAGATGAGGTTGATCCCCAACACCTCACAGACTCAGACCCAGAGTCTTCTTATTCTGAGTCCGAGGAATCAGATCCCCTCTACCAGGTTATCCCTTTCCTTTCTCCAAGACAAAACCCAACACCTCTTCCCTGTCAGTCTATTTCCTTACCTCATGCCGCAGTAACCCTTATCCCTGAACCATATGCTAAACCTGTACATCTAATAGCTTTTTTAGATACAGGTGCTGCAACAACCATTTTATCACCCAAGGTTCTTCCAAACCATTTCTGGAAACCTCAAGTCCCTCCTCTGCCATTTTTAGCAGCTAATGGTGAAACCTTCTATATCACCTTAGTTACTAGAAAACCTATTAAAATTCAACTCCTTCCAACCCTTTCCTTCTCCCATGTTATGTTAGGATCCCAGTGTCCCGGTAAAGACCTTATCATAGGTTTTGATGTCCTCAGTCACCTTCCCCTTAAATGGACACCCCAAGGTCTTGTGTATAAACAACAACTTCTCCCCTGGTCCCCTTTTTCTAACATATTTCTTGCAGAAACAGGTCCTACGCTGTTTGATGAATTTAAAGGAAAACTTCTGCAGACCTCTTGTGCAGATTCTCATACTGAGTTTCTGAAAAAGTGTACTCATCCTCTCTGGCAGAATTCAAAGTTCTTCATCTCCTTACCCTTTAAGAAGAATGAAGATGTCAACCCCACAAAAGCCAGTCATCCTGGAATGCCCCCTGAACATTTGACACTAGCAGTTCAAGAGCTTAGCCAATTACAAGCTCAAGGACTCCTTGAATCTACAGTCTCTCCCTGGGCATGTCAAGCGTTCTATGTGAACAAAAGAACAGAACAGATCCGTGGAAAAATGAGAATGGTTATTAATTATCGGCCTCTGAACTTTTTCCTGGCTGATGATAAATTTCCATTACCAACCCGTCCTGCTCTGTTACTTCAGTTATCTTCAGCAACTGTCTTCTCCAAGTTTGATCTAAAAGCAGGTTTTTGGCAGCTTGGAATTATCCCTGAAGATAGACCAAAGACAGCTTTTTGCGTCCCTGGTCATCATTTACAATGGACAGTTATGCCATTCGGTTTGAAGACGGCTCCATCCATATTTCAGCGTGCCATGACGCAGATCTTTGCTCCCATTCAAGATCACGCCCTGATTTATATTGATGATATTCTCCTGTTTTCATCTACACAGGATGAACATTTAAGCCTCCTCCACCATTTCCATCAGATTGTTCACGACTATGGAATCATGCTCTCTCCAAAGAAAATGCAGATTGGTGTTTCCACCATTGATTTTCTTGGAGTTACTATTACCAAAGGAACCTATGAACTTCAACCGCATATTGCTACTTCTCTACAGCAATTCTCTGATGGTCCTCTGACAAAACATCAGGTCCAGCAATTCCTTGGTATAGTCAACTATATGACTGAGTTTCTTCCTCAACAAATCAGACACACGTCTGTTCTTCATCAACTATTGAGAAAGAATGCTCCTTCCTGGTCATCTGAACATTCAGCAGCCATTCAAGCTCTGAAGACCTTATCTACAAGACTTCCCTGTTTACAGATTCCTTCTGATGGGCGTAGGATTCTCCAAACAGATGCCAGTGATACTCACTGGGGTGCAGTTCTCCTTGAAGAAGCCCCAGACTCTACAAGAACAGTTTGTGGTTACAAGAGTGGCTCATTCAAAACCTCTGAAGCCCATTATCACTCCATGTTCAAGGAAATTCTTGCAGTTCGCCGTGGCATTGAGAAGTTCCAGTTTCATCTCATTGGACATAGATTCCTCATTGAACTGGAAATGTCAAGTTTTCCTCGAATGCTTGAATTCCGACAGAAACAGCTTCCTAATGATCAACTACTCCGGTGGGCTCAATGGTTTTCAAAGTGGTCCTTTGATATTAAACATATTAAAGGAAAAGAAAATGTCTTGGCAGACTTCCTTTCCCGACCAACCTCTACCTTTTCGGTCATCCCACTCCTATACCCTCTAACTCCAGGAGCTTCATCTTCCTCCTCCTCAGCCACACCACAACCGTCACCCGGTCATAACCTCTGTTGTGATATCCCTCCTCACCTTCCTCCTGAAATCCGCCATACCTTAACCTACAAAGCTATCCTTACCTACAGCAAGCTCACAGCCATCCAGCTTCTTCGAATAGCCCTTCGACAAGAAGGTCTTTTCCTTTCTGGTTCCTCTTGCCACCCAGACTTCCCCTACCTCACAGTCTTCACCTTCAATTCCTCGTATGACTTACAGGAATTACCCCTCATATATAAATGCATTTTCTGGCATTTATGTACAGCCTACTCCATAGCCATCAGTTTTCCCCTTCATTCCATCCAGATGATGTGCTTCCAATGGTGTAGCCCAGTCCAACCCCATCGTCTCAACCTTCCAATTTTCCAGTTTCTCCAGCTCTTTGCTCCTATGGAAACTTGGTTGAATCTCTTCACCTCTCTTCTCCCACCAGAAGATTCCCCTGATATACCCATGCACCATACCATTATCCTTTTCCATAGACCTCCAGCGGTCCTCCAAATCACTGACCCTCCACATACCCTACACCCCTGCCATTTCATTAACTACACAACAGACTACCATGTGTATGGACCGAAGCCCTATACTCTCTTCATCAATCGACGGCAGCATCGATCAGAGTGGCGACAGTTTCTTCACACCATGTGCCAAGTCAATGATACTCAGCCCCATCAAGTTCCAGCTCCTCTTCTTCAGACCATTGATTCTGCTTGGGAACTTCACCAAAACGGCCGGCTTCCTTGTCCTCGTCTCATCCCTCTTATGGACGCCTATGACGACTGGCTCATTGACAAGGCAGCATTCTACCCGTACAGCAGCTCTTCAGATCCAGATACTGATTAAGTATGTATTTGAGTTTGTTATGAGTATTGGAGTATGTAATGAGTATGTATAAGTGTGTATTGAGTATGGAGTATGTATTGAGTAGGTATTAAGTATGTATGCCGACATTGAGTATGTATGCCGACACTTCCGACATACGGTCCCACAAGCATGTGAAGTCCATGTGAAGGACACATGACTTGGGTCCCACATGTCTTCCCCTATCCATTGTAAACCCCTTGGCTATTTAAAGTCCCTGAAGTAAAGGATTTGGGCAAGAGCCCGTTTGACGTATACCAGTGAGAAAAGAATGGTATTTACAGATTCCTTCTGATGGGCGTAGGATTCTCCAAACAGATGCCAATGATACTCACTGGGGTGCAGTTCTCCTTGAAGAAGCCCCAGACTCTACAAGAACAGTTTGTGGTTACAAGAGTGGCTCATTCAAAACCTCTGAAGCCCATTATCACTCCACGTTCAAGGAAATTCTTGCAGTTCGCCGTGGCATTGAGAAGTTCCAGTTTCATCTCATTGGACATAGATTCCTCATTGAACTGGACATGTCAAGTTTTCCTCGAATGCTTGAATTCCGACAGAAACAGCTTCCTAATGATCAACACTCTTTTAACAAGGAGAAGTTCGTGAAACCCCGTTGGTCGTCACCCCTCCCCCACTCCCTCCACTGAAGTCATAAAATATTTTATAATTTTTACGGATGATTATTTTAAATATATTTGGTTTTATCTTGTGGTTTATAAATCTGAGGCATTTGATATTTTTTGCCATTTCTAAGCCTTGTTAAGCGACATTTTTCTCCCAAATGAAAATCTATCAAAAACGGAATGGGGAGCGAATATCGCTCTTTCCCCACCTTCTTTGCTTCTTTTGGAATTGCTCATTGGGTTTCATACCCATGAACAATAGGGTATTGTTGAACATCAACTTTGAGAAAGGACTTACCTTGGTTTTCCATGACTCCATTCCTAGGAAATACTGGAGTTATGCCTTNCATCTTCCTCCTCCTCAGCCACACCCTTACCCAGTCCAAATCATACCCTGTGCTGTAACATCCCTCCTCATCTTCCTCCCGAAATCCTTCACACCTTAACATATAAAGCCATCCTTACCTACAGCAAGCTCACAGCAATCCAGCTTCTCAGAATAGCCCTTCGCCAAGAAGGTCTTTTCCTTGCTGGGTCTTCTTGCCACCCAGACTTCCCCTACCTCACAGTTTTTACCTTCAATTCCTTCCATGACCTACAGGAATTACCCCTTATATATAAATGCATATTCTGGCATTTATGTACAGCCTACTCCATCGCCATCAGCTTTCCCCTCCAAGCCATTTATGGTATGTGTTCTCGATGGTGTGATCCCATACACCCTCACCAGCCTAATCGCCCTATCCTCCAGTTCCTACAGCTCTTTGCTCCTATGGAAACATGGTTGGATCTCTTCACCTCTCTTCTTCCACCAGATGATTCCCCTGACATCCCTATGCACCATACCATTATCCTATTCCATAGACCTCCAGCAGTGCTTCAAATCACTGACCCTCCACATACCCTAAACCCCTGCCATTGCATTGATTACACAACAGACTACCATGTGTATGAAACAAAGCCCTATACTCTCTTCATTAATCGACGACAGCATCGATCAGAGTGGCGACAGTTTCTCCACACCATGTGCCAAGTCAATAATACACAACCTCATCAAGTTCCAGGCCCTCTTCTCCAGACCGTTGATTCTGCTTGGGAACTTCATCAGAATGGTCGACTGCTGTGTCCACGTCTCATCCCTCTCATGGATGCGTATGACGATTGGCTCATTGATAAAGCAGCATTCTATCCGTACAGCAGTACTTCGGATCCAGATACTGATTAAATATGTATTGTGTAATGCGTATGGTTTTCTGTAGTATGTATACGTGAGTATGAGTAGGTCCAAGTATGAGTATGTATATTTGTGAGTAGGAGTATGTATTATGTATGTATGCCGACACTCCCGACATACGGTCCCACAAGCATGTGAAGTCCATGTGAAGCACACATGGCTTGGGTCCCACATGTCTGTGCTTATCCTTTGTATCCCTAGGCTATTTAAAGCCTCTGAATTAATGAATTAGAGGAGCCTTGGTGTAAAAACGGATACCCTGAGATAGAATGGTATCGTGCCCTGATTGGTGCAAGCTTGAGCTTCATTTCAAAGTCCCTAATCTTCTGGGATGGCTGAACAAATGTCCTCCCCACATAGTGTGACCGCTTATCAGCCCTGGTTGGAAGGAACCCTGCCTTCTCTGCGTACCCAAGGGCTGCAACCACACCGGTATCCGGCAAATCCATCACAACATCACAGTCTACAGGCGCTATAGTGGCCAGTATCTAACCAAAAGCATGATGAGATTCATAGACTGATCGACTGAAGACCACAGATTGGGTAGAGAGAAGTAGATTTGCTCAAAGATAGAAGACTTCGGTTCCTGTTAGGGCTTTCTTTGTTACGGTTTCCACTAATGTAGCTGCATGTCTAGGATTCTCTTTTAAGTGGAGAAGTTGCCATGTGCTGCAAACTTTAAATCTTGAATTATTGTTCTTGGGGCAAGGTGAAACCAGATTTGAATATCATTGTCACATATTGGTTAATTGACATTTGCTACTATTTTCCTACTAAGATATGGAAACTCAATTTGGAGTATGCCACAATATCAGTTCAATAAGATTTGGCATTCTCCTTTCCTCGCGAACAAATGCTCTAATTTTTTAGGCAGGTAAATTAACTTGTTACGCATAAAATCCAATTGATTTCCATTTGAAAGTGTTATGGTAAAAAAAACTTGTCAATACGAGCACGACATGTGGAACTAGGGCTAGCCGAGACGGACCAGGACTAAGCTAGCCTAGGAAACAAGCAGATTTACCAAGATTAGTCGAAGGGTCGGGTCACGGCAGCGGTACGAGTGGCCGAGCTACCCGTATGCAAGCCTGAGTAGCAGAGCTACTCATAGATGCTCGAGAAGCCCTAACTGAGCTACTACGTTACTGGTTGGTACTTGGGGAACCTTAACTAGGCTAGCAAATTGTTCGTAGATGCTCGGACAGCCTTGTCTGAGCCAGGCTGTCCGAGCCACTTTGTTGATGCTTAGAGAATCCTAGATAAGGGCTGTCGTTGATGCTTAGAGAATCCTAGATAAGGGAGACAGCTCACTAACAGCCAGGAGATCCAATCCAAATCAAATATTTAACCTCCAAGTCAAGGCACAGATCTTTCCAAAATAGGAAAGGTCACCTAAAGGATTCCTAGTTGTCCTTAAATAGAATAAGAATCCCTCACAAATAGGGGGATCCATTATCCACGCACATTGTATACACTCCTACTAAATTTGGATTCCTATCATATTCGAATCCTACTAGAATTGGGACGTTTACCAAGCTGGGACTCTCCACAACCGCCTTATTGCAACTATAAATACCTAAGTAAACCCCTTTTATAGTGAAAACATCCTCTGCAATGAGTGTGGCCATGTGGTGAGTATTGAATAGTCGAACCAATCTTGAGGCATGTGCTCAGATGCTCTCGGCCATCCAATGCTCATCGCATGGCCGCACTCACTGTAGAGAATAACTGCTCCCTTTTACAAGGATTGATTCTTTTCCCATTATTCTTGGAGTCATTGTTTGTAGAAAAATCTAACTTAGGCATCTGAAAGTCCCCGCCGGATCAGCTTGGTGCTCTCTCTCTCTCTCTCTTTCTCTTGTGTTTGTTCTTTTGTGCAGGACATACATGAAGCCTATGATGATTGCTTGCCGCAACAGTAAGAAAAATTGTGCTGACGATTTCATCTAGCATCTATTGTTTGGGGCATATCATCATCATCAAAATGGATGAAAGGCTCACCTGGGTTTTATTCTTAGGAGATTAAATTTAAGATGGGGTTCTTGGAGGAGAGCTTAAAAAGAGATTTTTGGGTATATGTGAGAGGGATTGAGAATAGGACAATTTGGGAGAAAAGAAGGGGTTTTGAAGGGTTTTAGAAGAGAAAGAAATGAGATTTTGTGATGGGCATGGAGAGACAAGATGGGTCTTCTCTAGGGAAGAATACGAAGAGTGATGGGTACTGGCCATGGAATTTTAGGAATAGAAAATAGACAGAAGAAGAAGAGTCACTAAAGAAACTGAAGAAGTGCCTTAAACCTTAATTTTAAAGTATGAATAGAGATCTAAGAGAGATGAGAGTGAGAGAATATGAGTTATAGGTCCTCTTACCTTTGTCGAAGAGTTGTAGGCCTTCTTTCTGCCTATGAGATACATGTCCTCAGGCTACCAAAGATTTGTAAGAACTATGGGTTCAGGTCCTCTTTCCGTTGGAGACAAGATGATGAAAACAAAAGTGGTTTGGTTTCCAGCCATTGTCATATTAATTGCATATCTAACACCGTCAACAACTAATATGAAGATTGATAGAACCTTTAACTCTTAAGGGAGGGAATTGTCATTTTTTGAAGACTAAAAACCGGCTCAAGAGAAGCTCTAGCCGAAAGGATTATGTACAAGAACTAAAGATGGTCGCAGGCACCAAACTTGAAACAAGGAAAAACTACAGACACCTTTAACCATGTCTTGAGAAACATGAACAAAACACATGGTAGGAAAAAAAAAATTGTTAAGAGCTCCCAGTTTAACTAATTGTAACTGTCAACCTGAGTTTGTTGTTGGTGGACAACACTTGTAACAAACTAACAGTTAGTGGTTAGTTGTCTTAGTCTTGAAACAGGGGAGATTCTCTCCACTTACTTATATGAAAAAGAAGAAGAAGAATAGAATTTTAGAATTTACATGGTATCAGATCCCATGATTGGGCAAACCACCTCTCTCTCTTCTCCTTCTTCTTTTTCCAATTTCCAGCCTTTTCTTTCAATCAAACTAGAACGCCACAATTGCACGCTATGCAGATCCCAATTTCTTCCATTATTGCGAGGTCATGAGCTTCTTGGATGTGCTGATGGCTCTTTTCCGTGCCCAGAGACGATAGATCCAGATTATGCAGTCTGTGTGAAGCGAGATCATTTGCTTCTCAGCTTGTTAGTGTCTTCACTTGAGCGATAGTTCTCTTCTCAGTTGAAGGCCAGATTGTTGCAACTGTGTCTTCCATTGCAGCCGATTAAGAAGAAGGATCAGTCCAAGTTGGTAATGGAGCAGGTCTATAAATCCATCACACCGGTTCGACTTCTCTCCCTACATTCTATACTCCATTATCTTTAAATAAAATACTTCATGTTCCTCAATGTCTGCAAATATTGGGGAGCTTGCTTCCTTGTCTTTGTGACACTCACGCTTTGGTCATCCAGCCTCACGAGTTGTTCGTTCTGTTCTTTCTCGACATCGTCTTCCTACTCTCACACAGTCCCATGGCAATGGCATTTGTTCTTCTTGTCTACTTGGTAAGTCTCACAAATTACCATTTACAAGATCATCAAGGACAAGCTCTCAGTCACTTGCTCTAATTTTCTCTGATATTTGGGGGTCTGCTCGAGTTACTTCTAATGGTTTTCACTCTTCTTTGTTCATTGTTGCAAATAAATCATATGTAGACTCTGTTTTCATTCACTTCAAGACTCAAGTTGAGAATTTTTTTTATTGCAGACTTAAAATTCTTCAAACTGATGGTGGCCTAGAATATGTTAAATTGAAATCTTAGTTTTCCACTCATGGAATTGTTCATCGTACCTCCTGCCCACACACATATTGTAGAAACAGGTCTCACTCTTTGGCCCATGCCTCTATGCCACTTCAGTCTTCACCATTCTACTCCCTATGAAAAATTATTTCATCATCCTCCGGATTACTAATTCCTAAAACTTTTGGCTGTACATGTTATCCGTTGGTACACCCATACAATTGCCAAAAACTTGATTGTCATTCTTTTGTATGTGTATTTTTGGGATATTGTTCTTCTCAAAGAGGATATTGATGTCTTGACCCAAAATCAGGGAAAATTTATGTTTCACTTCATTTTATCTTTGATGAGACTTCTTATCCCTTTTCTAGTTCTTCTTCTTCACATACAGTCAAGTCAAACATATACTCACGCTGTTGCCCCATCCATTTTTTCTTGCCTCTGCTACTGAAATGCCATTAGTACCTTCTGCAACACACTCTGTTCCTTCTTCTCCTTCTGCTTCTTTTTCTCCTCCTCTTGTTGTCCCTCCTACTACTCTCAAAGTTTCTCCCTCCCCTACTCCTCTACCTTCTCATCCTATGATTACCCGTCTTAAAGCTAGGATACGCAAGCCTAAGGCTCTCCTGTCCACTCGCTATCCAATTCCTTTAGCTCTTCTCAGTGCTACCACCATTACTGATTCAGAACCTACTTATTTTACAACTGTTGTGAAGGATCCAAACTTGCAACGTGCAATGAATGAGGAATATACTGCTTTAATTCGGAATGGAATATGGGTTCTTTGTCAATCCTCAACCTCATCAAAATGTTATTGGTTGTAAGTGGACATACAAAATCAAGAGACATGCTAATGGTTCTATTGAAAGATAAAAAACATGTTTAATTGCAAAGGGATTCACTCAACAAGAAGGTGTTGACTATGGAGAGACCTGATGAGGCCAAATATGTCCCCATCCTCAGCATGACTGGAGTGTGTATACAAATCTACTACCTCGGCCTCTCCTCAGGCCGACCCGCCACCTCGGTCTCTCCACAGGCCACCCTACCACCTCGGTCTCTCCTCAGGCCGGCCTGCCACCTCAGTCTCTCCACAGACCGACCTGCCACCTCAGTCTCTTCACAGGCCGACCGGCCACCCCGATCTCTCCATGGGCCGACCTTTCACTTTGGTCTCTCCACAGGCCGACCTGCCACCTCGGTCTCTCCTCAAATAGACATACCACCTCGGTCTCTTCACAAGCTGACCCGCCACCTCGGTTCGACACAATCAAGTAAGGCACTTAGAAACATATGATGTGACCCCTGATTCTGGGGGCAGGAGTCAATCCACTCACGTCGCCAAGATGTCCACACCTCTCACACTTGTGCCTTCAGGATAAGAGAGGGATATCTCGGGAATATGCCCTAGAATCCAGAATATTCCTAGAATCGTAGAGCCATTCTCTTTAAGGACTCCTCGCCTAGCAGGACTCTCCATAAATGTTCCTCTTTCTTCCTCCATCAGCAACCTATAAATACCAAGATAAGCCTCCATTATGGGGGATCGATCACTTCTTTACTGAAAACTCTCTTGAGTATCTGTTGTGGAAAGATCTGACTTAGGTATCTGAGAGCCCTCGTCAGGTCAGTCTGACTCTCTCCTGTCTTCTCTTTTATGCAGATCTACTGGAGCATCAGGAGCTACGAAGAAGATCTGCTGGTCAATTTTTACTGCATCAGATTGGCGCTATCCGTGGGAAACTGAAACGAGAAGCTACTTGAACCAATGTAACTAAGAAGTGAGAAGGTCGTCTCCTCTATGACTACACGAGCAAGATCATCTCGTGGTTTGCTACCCGAACAAGTAGAGAAACCTCGCACACCTTAAATGGCAAATCAGGAGAATGCCCCTCCAGTAGAAGGGCCCTTACCGAGACCTTCACAAGTTCAGGCCGATGTAGGGGTTACTCTCAAAGAAGGAGGGCAGCGCGTCGTAAACCCTCATTCATCTCACCGAGGACCTTCATCCTTGATGACACACCCGATTATGGAAGAACAAATCCAAAGCCTACAATTGTAGGTACTGGCAACCAATACGCTGGTGCGGGACTTCATATGACAGTTCGGCTCAACACTTCCTGTCCCTCACACTGGCTCTACTCAGCTACCCAAGCCAGCTCCTGATAGGCGACCTCGGGATGAAACACCTGATAATAGTGTTGCCCCTTAATCAACAGTAAGGAGGGGGTCTATTAGGATGTCACGAACGGTTCACTCAGTGCCACCACCTTGATCTCCCATCGAGAGACGTTAGTGAGGGCCTTCACCTTCTCAGAACGGGAGGGCAGGTCATTAAACTCGAGACCGGAGCCCTAAGGGACGAGATGCCTATAGGTCTCCACCCAGGATAGGGGAATGTCAGGACTCCCCACACAGGCCATCTAGGGCCAAGCATCAACATGGATAAGACCGACCTGACATGCATCAGGATCGTGGAAGAAGCCCTAGGCAACCTGAACACGAACACCGCTCCTCGGGTCACCAAGCCAAGGAGAGAAGGAACGACCTGGAACGACACATCCAGTGTCTCATTGAGTGAATAGAAGGAATGAAGAGGTAAAGGCAACCGGTTGACATAACGATGACCTTAGCCCATAATGCACTATCCGATGAGCTGATAGATGCCGAGCTGCCATCAAATTTCGTTGTACTCGTCTTTAACACATACAATGGCACCATGGACCCCTACGATCATCTCCTGTAGTATAGTTCAGCCATGAAAGTCTATGGGAGATTGGATGCAACCCTTTGTTGAGCTTTTGCAGCTTCGCTGAAGGGTGCCGCATTGGTGTGGATGTCGAACCTGAGGCCTTGGTTTATTCACAACTATGAAGAACTAACGAGGGTGTTCCTCACTCATTTTCAGGCTAGCATGAAGTAGAAGTAGACCTCACAGAACGTGATGAATATGAGACAGAGGTCTGAGGAGACTATACGGGATTTCCTTGCCTGATTTATCATGGCGACACTGGAGGTGAAAAATCTACTAGAGGGAGTAGCATATAGCTCGTTGTGCAATAGGATTACCAATCCCGATCTGGTTTGATCCGTGGCCCTGAACTTGCCAGATACAATGCCTGAGCTGCACAGAAGGTGTAACCAATATGCTAACATGGAAGAGGTCCTAGCCGCCAGGGTGATAAATGACAGGAATGAGCTGCTAAAGAAAGAAAAGAAGAGACCAGTAAGGCCCAGGGATGACTCCCACGAACCAAAGAAGAATAGGACAGATCGATCAATTGACATAGCCGAGCCCGAACTATATAAGCTCGATCTTTCATAGACAAATTTGCTTCTAGAGATCCAGGACCAAAAATACTTCTGCTGGCCCAGACCGATGACAGCTAAGCTAGAGGAGAGGAACCTCAACCGGTATTGTCGATACCACCGGGACCATAGACATAACACTAAAGATTGCAAGTCCCTGAAAAGGGAGATTGATGAGCTCATTAAGGTAGGGTACCTCAAAAAGTACTTAAAGCAAAAATATGGTGAAAATTGGCCCGAGCTGAGGAGAGATGAGGCCGGGCTGAGCCGAGATAGGGTTGAGCCCCCCAAGGAGCTAGGCGCAGACCGAGCTGACACATACGACAACCAACCTATGGGTTCGGCCATCCTGACCATCATGGGAGGACCCATCGTAGAGTCAGTAAGAAAGGCCAAAGTTCATACACGGTTCGTGTGCATCACAGAACAACCTGTCAAGACCCTTAAGACAAATCCTGCCATCACATTCTAAAACAAGGACCTAGAAGAACTGAACTAGCCTCATAACAACGTTGTCATAATCCAGTTGGTGGTGGCTAACCTCCCCTTCCACAGGGTGGTGGTGGACACGGGAGCATCCATTGATCTTATGTCCTATAAAGCCTTCATGAAATTAGGGCTTGGCACTGGATCCTTAAAGTCTGCCCTAGGGCCTCTGTGTGGGTTTTCAGGCACACCTGCAGAGCTAGAAGGAGCAGTTGACCTGCCAGTAACTATCGATCAGGGATCTCACATGGCCACCACCTTTGTCACATTCATGGTTGCCAAGATAGCCTCACCATACAATGCGATCCTTGGTCGACCTGGTCTTAATGGCATTGGAGCAGTTGTGTCCACTAACCATATGAAGGTCAAGTTTCTCACTAGCAATGGAATCGGGGAATGTAGGTCTAGCCAGAAGGAATCTCAAGAGTGCTATGTCAACTTCATAAAGTCCATCAAGAAACCATGCTCTGGCCTAGCATGCATGGTAGAAATCATCGATTGCCGTGATGAAAGCCTTTTAAATCGGTCCAAGCCTGTAGAACAGCTGCTCACAGTCCCATTGACCAAGGCTGAGCCAACAAAAACTATCTAGCTCAGAGCATTACTGAGCTCCCAATGTTGCGATGAAATCCTGAACTTCCTCTGTGAAAACTCTGATATCTTCGCATTGAAGGCCTCTAATATGTCAGACATCCCGAGGGATGTGGCTGAGCACAGTCTGGACGTTAATCCTAGCTTTAAGCCTTTTCAATAGAAGCGAATGAACTTTGCAGCCAAGTGGAACATGATAATCAATGAAGAAGTTGACAAGCTCCTAGTTGTGGGGTTCGTGAGAGAAGTAAAATACCCAACTTGATTGGCTAATGTTGTCATGGTCTCAAAGTTCAATGGGAGGTGGAGGATTTGCATAGACAACACTGATCTGAACAAAGTCTGCCCTAAGGATTGTTATCCATTACCCAGGATCGACTTCCTCATAGACTCAAGGGCAGGCCATGAGATGCTGACCTCCATGGACGCTTACTCTGGCTATAACTAGATAAATATGAAAGCCGAAGATGAGGAGAAGATAACGTTTCTCACCACCCATGTGGCAACTATTGCTACACTGCAATGCCCTTTGACCTAAAAAATATAGGACCCACATACCAGAGAATAGTCAACACTATGTTTTGAAGCCAGATTGGAAGAAACATGAAAGTCTACGTTGATGACATGCTGGTCAAGAGCACTAAGGGCACCGATCATGTGCTAGACCTAAGGGAAGCCTTCGATGTTCTGCGGTAAAACCAAATGAGGTTAAACCCTACCAAGTGTGCATTGGGAGTGACCTCTAGGAAGTTGAGATTCTTGGTATCACAAAGGGGAATAGAGGCAAACCCTTCAAAAATTGAAGCCATTCAAGAGATGTGCCCATCGAGAAACATCTGCGAAGTCTAGAAGTTGACAGGGTGCCTAGCCGCGCTGAACAGGTTTTAGTCCCGAGCTAAAGACAAGTGTCTTCCCTTTTTTAAGCTGTTGAAAGGAGAAAAAGGACACCAGAAATTCTGTTGGATGGATGAATGTGAAGCGGCATTCGAGAAAGTCAAAGCCTTCCTGACCAAGCCCCCTGTGCTGAGTGGACCCAAGACGGGAGAGGTGCTCTAGCTATACCTCGCCACATCCCTGGTGGCCGTTAGCATAGTCCTCATAAGAGAAAAAGAAAAACTCCAAAAGCCTATTTACTACGTGAGTCATGTGCTCCTCGATGCAGAGACACGGTACCTGAGAATTGAAAAGTTTACATTTGCATTGGTCATAGCAGCCAGGAACCAGAGGCCTTACTTCTAAGCACACATTATAGTTGTACTGACGGATCAGCCATTGAGGAAGTCACTCCACAACCCTAGTGTAACAGAGCGGATGGTGAATTGGACAGTCGAGTTAAGCAAGCACGACATAGAATTTTGGCTTAGGAGTGCGATCAAAGCCCAAGCACTGGGGGATTTCCTGGTTGAATACACATAATCAGAGGAGGAATCAGGGGCAAAGGCTGATTCGAATAGGAAGTGAAAGCTCTTTTTTGATGGATCCAGCACCTCAACAAGGAGCAGTGCAGGACTTGTGCTATAAAGTCCAGAGGCATTTGCAATATAGTACCCCCTCAGATTTGCATTCCCTGTAATAAACAATGAAGCGGAGTATGAAGCCCTGATAGTGGGAATCAAGTTGGCAAGTGCAATAATGGCAAATGACCTCATTGCGTATAGTGACTCCCAATTGATTGTGAACCAGGTCAACGGGCACTATAAGGCCAAGGAAGAGAGAATGATCAAATACGTAATGCAAGCTCGTTGCCTCATCACCAGCTTTAGTACATTTGAAATGGTACAAGTTCTGTGAGAAGAAAATGTTGTGGCAGATGCCCTCTCCAAATTGGCCACAATAGAACTCAATGACTGTGTAAGCTCAGTATATTTTGAAGTACTGGAAAGACCGACTTATGAGCAAGAATTGATTTGCAGCAATGATACAGAGCTAGTCGAGCCAAGCTGGATGGATCCCATTACAGCCTACTTGCAAGATGGGCACCTCCCAGGCGATCAGGCAGAGGCAAGAGCAGCTAAGAAAAGAGAAGCCAACTACACCCTCCAAGGAGTATTGTACAAAAGGCCAATATCTTGGCCCCTGTTGAAGTGCCTCACACTAAGCCGAGCTGAAGAAACACTCCTAGAGGTCCATGAAGGAATTTACGGAGGCCATATAGGAGGAAGGGTATTGGCCTACAAGGTGTTATGCCAAGGATTCTACTGGCCAAAGATGTAGCAAGATGTAATGAAGTTCGTCCGGCGATGCTTTAAGTGTCAAGTGCACACCCCAATACCGCATGTCTCAACTACAAAACTTAGCTCCATAATCTGCCCGATTCCATTTGTAATGTGGGGAATGGATATCCTAGGATAGTTCAAGAAAGGCAAGGGTGGCGTCAAGTTCTTGATTGTTGCCATTGACTAGTTCACTAAATGGGTGAAAGCACATCCCTTAGCAAGGATCACCTAGCAAGCGGTGAAAAATTTTGTAAGAGACGACGTCTTATACAGCTACGGTGTCCCAAAAGTGCTAGTGACTGATAATGGGCAGCAATTCAACAATCAGAAATTCAGGCTCTTCTGCACCTATTGTAACATTGATTTTTGAAACACTACAGTCGTATACCCACAGTCAAATGGCCAGGCAGAAAAGGCCAACCATATTTCTGGATGGGATCAAGAAAAGGCTGGATCGGGAGAAGAAAAATTGGGTTGACCAACTACTCAATGTGCTCTGGGTATATCGTACCTTAGCTCGGACCCCTACAAAGGAAACACCTTTTCGGTAGCATATGGGACTGAAGCCTTGGCCCCTATGGAGATCACCTGGGATTCGTTCTGATTGATAGTGTTTGATGCATCACAGAACAAGGCAAGGCTTCAAGCAAACAGAGACTTTATAGACGAAGTCCAAGAAGAGGCTTTAGTGCGAAATGAAGCCTACAAGCAAAGGGTGCTACAGTATCACATCTGAAAGGTTCGATTGTGAGGGTTCATAGTAGGCAACCTAGTCCTCAGGAAGGTAGCGGCAGCAGACCCAAAAAATGAAGGCAAGTTAAGTATGAACTGGGAGGGCCCTTATATAGTCTCCAAAGTGGTTCGCCCCGGCGCTTACCACTTGCTGACTCAGGGGGGTACAGCTATACCAAGGGCATGGAATGTCAAAAATATCAAAAAAATTTATCAGTAGATCACATTGAAGTCTGCACGTCCGAGTGTTAATCTTATAGATTTCATGTTTTCAGTTGCATATTACATTATTCAATTTCATTTATAGAGCGGATTTGATTCTATTTCGAAGCAAACAATGTATTTGCTACAAGTGCATGCCACATATTAATAGACAAAGAAATTCTCTATCAAATGCTTACTCACTGTTCCCAAGATCGAGCCCCAGCTCGGCATTACCAAGACCGAACCCAAGTTTTGCACCCCAAGACCTTAGCACCTAAGGCACCAAGACCGAGCCCCAGCTTGGCATCCACAAAAAGACTGAGCTCCAGCTTGGTATCCACAAAAGATTGAGCTCCAGCTTGGCATATATAAGACCAAACCCAGGTTTGGCACCTCAAGACCTTAGCACCTAAGGCACTAAGATCAAGCCCCCATCTCAGCAATCTCCAAGACTGAGCCCCAGCTCGGCACCACCTAAGACTGAGCCCCAGCTCAGCATCCATAAGACCAAACCCAAGTTTGGCACCTTAAGACCTTAAGCATCCAAGGCATCTAGACTGAGCCCCAGCTCATCCTCTCTTAAGCCCGAGCCCCAGCTCAGTATATCCTAAGATCAAACCCCAGCGCGGCACTACTAAGACTAAACCCAAGATTTGTACTCAAACACCAAAAGCACTAAAGCCGAGCCCTAGCTCGGCAACTTTTAAGACCAGACCCCAGCTCGGCACCACTATGGTCTAGCCTAGGCATAATGTTTCAAGAGTTCGTAAGCTATACGTACAAGGTCCATTCCAAGATCAACCAGCTAATGGAGCCATGCTTGAAGTACAAAATGTGAATTCTTATTTCTTAGACAGTCAAAAAGAGAATAAAATAATGAATATATCATTCGGAGCCGTGCTTGAAGAGCAAGAAAACAAGGCAGTATAAAAAGTTTTGAAAATCATAAAAGAAAGTATTTTTCCATTCATGAAAGGAGGATAAAAACCCTCAAATTACATTACTCCCGAAGGAGACATTTACATCAAAAAAGAAAAGGAAATAAGAAAAAGAAAGAGAAGGGAAGAAAAATAGCAACAAATTTATAGGGCTTGGGGGCTAGTCTAGAGGGGCTGGTTGGTCCACGAGCTTAGCTCTTCACTTGGCTGAGTCCTCGGGGTCAGCTTGGTTAACCTCTTCACCAACGTTGGCCTGGCCGTCGAGCTGCACTAAAGGAGCAGAGGCCGGAGCACACTGCTCATAACCCGATAGATCATAGTCTGGCGTTTTGCTCAGAATGAGCTGAATAGTGTTGTCTGAACCAGTGTTAAAGGAGGCAACGTTGACATTGACCAACCATTGCTGACCCACTATGGAGTTTAGCCACCTCTCAGCAATTGTCTCATCGTTTGCTACTAGCTTTTCGTTCAGCTCAGTAATCCGAGCTGCGTGATCCACCTCTTTCTTCTTGCTAGAATCTTGAGTCTCGGCCAGCTCGCTCTAGAGAGCATCCTGCCCCTTCACCAGGTCACTATTGACCCCAAGGAGCTTAGCGACCTCGTGCGCCAGCTCGCCGTCCCTTATCTCAGCATCTCCCGCACGTTGCTCCCCATTATGGGCCTTCTTCTTCTCAGTCTCCAGCTGGCCCATAGCCATGAGCAGCTCTCCACAAAGGTGCTTTACCTTGGCCTTCGCCTTCGAATAGGCAATGGCCATGTTCTTGATCCGTTAGGCAGCCTCAATCAAAAAAGTAAAGCTCTGCAAAGGCCCAATAGAGCGGTTATAAGTACTCAATACATCAAAGAAAATACAGGAGAAAAACTAAGTATACTCACATCGCCCACCCACACGTAAATCTGATCTGCGAAGTCAATATCGAACAGCTTCTTTGCGGGGGCAATATCCCTCCTGGGATGGCTCTAATGACACCAGACCCGTGCTTTATTGGGGTCTAGCACAGTGCCATTCTCCATCAGGTCCTCCCATGGGGCCAAGGGTTTCTTCTCCGTCCAAGCCACCTTGGGAGGGTTGTAGTGCTGCACCCCCTCAATAGGCGAGCACCTCCTCTTCTGGCCCTCTTGGACCTCAATAGCCTGATCCGGTGTACCTGTCTACCCCGGGCCCTTATCTCCTAAAGGACCCATTGGCTCCTTGCCCTTGGTCGAGCTTGGAGTCCCATGCTGAGCTGAGTAGTGGATGGGCAGGGGCATTTCCTTTCCAGGCTTGCCCCTATGATGATTGGCGAGGCCTTGTGACCCACGCCAGGGGGCAGAATGTTCTTCCCGCCAAGGCCTGGGCTCGACAGGCCTTGCCTTTGTCTGCATTCTTCAGGCCACCTCCTTTTTCCTAACCTCTGCCGCTGCTATGGTAAGTGCCTTGTTGTCTACCTTCACGTTCACCACTACAAAACAAAGATGAACTGACATAAGTTGGTACAAAGATCATGCTAAATAGACGAAATGACCAGACTCGATTAGACCCTCACTAGGGACTTCACTCAGCTCCCACTCCCAGAGGAAGTCGTCATCTTGTAGCATCTAGATGTCCACGGCCTCCCCGCCCAAACACATTTCATAGGTTTGGAGATCGACCACGGACAACTTTGGAGCTCGATTTAGCGTCGACAAAGTGGGCTTTGTCTAGCTGCTTTTGAAGGGTTTCCCCTCCATTGCCACATAAAAATACCTCTCCTTCCATTTCTTCACCAAGGAAGGCATATTGTTGAACATCTTCAGGGCGCTGTAGGGACCATCCCTTTCCTTCTTGGTAAAGTAGTACCACCCCGAGGTGTGCCTCTTCACCAACAATAGCTTGTGGAAGACCTCTAGCATCATAGTTTGGCCTAGCTTCGAGACGAACACCTCAAAGCCGAGAAGAATGCGTTAGAAGTTTGGGGTAATTTGGCTCTAGGCGAGGCCCTAGTACTCCAGAACCTAGCTAACCAGTTCAATCACCGAAATCCTAAGGCCGCTCTAGAAGGCAACGTCGTAGAGGACCACCTCGTCACCAGAAGCGTCTACACGCTCATCTTCATCGAGGACACTTATCACTACTTAATCGGGTATACTGTACCGACCCCGGATCAAGTTTAGGACCTTGGGTGTGAGTATGCTCTGGGTGTTGACAGTAGTCTTCTTTTCACCGAAGGAAGTGGCCGAACCTTCCCTCTCAGACTCTGCTAGGTTTCCCTTTGAGCCTCCCATAACAGATGGCCCGATCACTGAAGTGCCTGCAACCATGGCACTAGGAGGATGAGCTGAGACTCTGGATCTAAGATCAGCCCTGGTCGGCTCAGTCGCAGGTGAGATCACCTTGACAGTCTCAGAACCTGAGCTACTACTCGAGCTTGAGCTACTGTCGGAACCTGAACCGCTTGGAGTGTCGTCGCTAGAGGACGAAGGATTAGGGATGGGACACTCTGGGTGCTTCTCCCTGGGCCTCACACCCGTCAAAGGAGTTTGGTTGGGCGATTCAGAGTCACGGTCAGACGCCATGTCAGGATCACTAGGATCGATGCTAGGAAACACGGAGGGTTGAGCAGAAGCGAGCTGAACTGTGATTCTGATTGAAAACCATAGTCAAACGTCACGAGGCCGAGCAACCGTCAAACGAGTCAGAACCATAGTACGGGTACTTATTGGTTGAAGATGAGCTGATCTAGTTGAAAACACGAAGCCAAGCTGAACTGTGATTCTAAGGATAACTACGCCGAAGCAAGGAGTGAGTTGAACTGACTTGATCTCTTGAACAAATGCAAAGTTTTTTGGGCAGAAGAGCATCCTATTTATAGGAGATGAAGGCAGTAAATGGATGACTAGATCTGAAAGAAATCAGTAGCCACCCAAAGCGGCCTCTTTGCCTGCCCGAGGTGAAGTAATAGAGGAGTGACACGCAGCAGAAGTAGCGTGTTTCACGTCGAAAAGATAGTGCACACCTCACGAAAGCCAAGATTGAATTAACTGCTCTAGCAGACCAATCCAAAGATTGGTTTGCTAGAGTGAGGGGTTGGTGATGAGGCTAAATATGTCCCCATCCTCAGCACGGCTGGAGCATGTATACAGATCTGCTACCTTAGCCTCTCCTCAGGCTGACCCGCCACTTCGATCTCTCCACAGGCCGACCTGCTACCTCGACCTCTCCTCAGGCTAACCCTTCACCTCGATCTCTCCACAGCCTAACCTGCCACCTCAGTCTCTTCACAGCCCGACCTGCCACCCTTGTCTCTCCATGAGCCAATCTTCCACCTTGTCTCTCCATAGGCCGACTTGCTACCTTAGTCTCTCCATAGGCCGACTTGCTACCTTAGTCTCTCCTCAGGCTGAACTGCCACCTTGGTCTCTCCACAGGCCAACCCACCACCTCTGCTCGGCATAATCAAATAAGGCACCCAAAAATGTATGCACATCCACTCCCACATTCAAGGGACATGGCCCCTGATTCTGGGGGCAGGAGTTAATCCACTCACATCGCCAAGGTGTCCACACCTCTCATGGCTTGTGCCTTCAGGATAAGAGAGGCATATCTTTGGAATATGCCCTAGAATCCAGAACATTCACAGAATCGTAGAGCCATTCTATTTAAGGACTCCACGCCTAAAAGGACTCTCCACAAACATTCCTCTTTCTCCCTCCATCAGCAACCAGTAAATACTAAGGTAAGCCTCCATCATGGGGGATCAATCAATTCTTTACTGAAAACTCTCTTGAGTATCTGCTGTGGAAAGATATGACTTAGGCATCGAAGAGTCCCTCATTGTGTCAGCCCGACTCTCCCCTGCCTTCTCTTCTATGTAGATCTGCTAGAGCATCAGGAGCTGCAAAAAAGGTCAGCTGGTCAATTTTACCGCATCAAGACCTTTACTCTAGTTGTTAAACCAACTACCATTTGAAAGATTCTCTCTCTCTCTCTCTCTCTCTCTCTCTCTCTCTCTCTGTGATGAAGAATTGGCCCATCCATAAATTAGATATTAATAATGCCTTTCTCTATGGCAATCTTGAAGAACAACTATATATGACCTAACCCTCCAGTTTTGTTGATCCAACATTTCCCAATAATATTTGTCTTCTTTGCAAATCCCTCTGTGGTTTGAAGCAAGCCCCGACCCATGGGCTTGGTTCCATTGCTTTAGCTCATACTTACTTCAGTTGGGTTTCATGGCATCTCAACTTGATACCTCTCTATTTATCAAGCATCACAATAGCAAGATGATTCTGGTCTTGATATATTTAGACGATATCATTGTAGCTGGTTCAATTCAAGTTCCATTTCTACTCGTATTCAACATCTTGGGTCGTGAGTGTTTCTCAAATATTTGGGTCCTTTAAACTATATTCTTGGTGTTGTGGTAACCTAATGTGGTTCCAACTTGCATCTCTCTCAATGTAAGTACATATATGATCTTTTGTGCCAAACAGATATGTTGGGTGCCAAACCAGCTAGCTCTTCTATGGCTACCAAGCCTCAGCTATCTAAATTAGTGGGCACTCCTTTGGCTGATGGTGTTGAATATTGTGGTGTGGTAGGCGCACTATAATATATTACTCTTACTAGACCTGATGTCCCATTTACAGTCAATAAGCTTTGTCAGTTTATGCATTGTCCCCACTTCAGAACATTGGACAGCTGTGAAAAATTTCTTCGATATCTCAAGAACGCCATCATAAATGGTATTGTCCTTTAGCCATTTTCTTTTATCAGTCTCTCTGCCTTTTCCGATGTGGATTGGGCCGAGAATGTTGATAAATCGAAACTCCACCTGTGGTTTTATTATCTTCTTTGGGCCTAATTTGATTTCTTGGAGCACTAAGAAGCAAGCTACAGTTGCACAATCAAGCACTAAAGCTGAGTATACAGGGGTATTTTTTTGATAGTAGACACCTCAGAAAATGAAAACAGAAACCCCAAAGTCAATTAATAAGTGCTTGGACAGGTGCGGCCAAGCACCAGATCCATATCTGAAGGTTATCGTGCCTCCGATGTTTGTCTAATAGATAGATCCATATCTGAAGGTTGAAATAAATCCAATGCCTTAATAGTGCTAGATTTGACGGCTCTGGTGAGCCCTTCCTGTCTATGACATGTTGTGTGTCACTAAACACCTCATTTTATAACAAAAATGCCCTTAAACATTTGGAAGGCCATATCTTTGTATGCCAACTGTGTTTATTGTGATTAAAGTTTCTAATTAACAAGGATTAAGAGGAGAATGAGATAAGAAACAAGAAGAGATCTTTTGGGGTGTGTGTGCCTAAGTTTTTTATGAAAGAAAAAAAATTCCAAAGAGGTTGGTGAAGGTATGGTGTGTGCATTCAACTCCTTCAACAACCAATCCTGAGAGATGGTGAGCTCCATTGAAGACCTCAAATAGAAAGGGTATGCATTGATGCTTTAAAAGTGAATACAATGCAAAAGAAGAGAATTGAAGTAAAAGAAATAAGAAGAGGAGTCACTATGAGCAAGCACACAATCTTGGTGATGATTGTGCTCCACTGAAGTTTCCAATGGAAATCACGCCAAAGGAGAGGTGACCCAAATACACCAATCCACAGTTCTTGGTGAAGAAGGGGGTTTGATAGTTGAATGAATGCATGAACAGTGGGAGGTTACTTGAGTTGGTCTTCACAAATCGGGGAAGCAGTCGAGAGTGAGATTACTTCGGGGAGGTAATCTACACTTTGTCAAACCCCATATTTGTATGTATTGGACTATGTATAAGTCATGTGTCTATTAAAATACTTGAGTCAATACTAGAGTTGTAATTGGGGGCTTTGTCATTTATATTGAGCTTACTGTATTTTGGGGAATGCTATAAGCCCATTATTGTTTGTATTGGGGGTTTACTAGCTAGGGCTAGACACTAATAGGGGTGGTAGCTCCTTGATAGTAATTGACTATCTAAAGCTCAATCATGTTGCACTTCACAGTTGAAGCTATGAGAAATAGGGTTACAACCCTTGTTTATGTTATAGCTCAGACATCAGAGGGGGTTGTTACTCCCAGTAGTAGTAGCTTTGCCAAACTTGAGTTGAGTATTGAGCACTATGAGGCCCAACTAAGACATTGCTCTGTGGATGTAGGCATCTTTCTAAATCCACTTGCTTGAATTCTTTTCAAAATAATATATTTGCTACACTCCCATTATTGACCAAAATCTTCTCTACGGTGAATGTACAGATTCTCATTATGATGAGCACCGGATCATCATAGGGAAACTTAATACCCTTGAAATCCTCATTAGTGAAGCAAATTTTCTGATCAATTATGGCTCTCTCAGTGGGATGCTCAATGAAATACATACACTGATCATAGGCCTTTTATGATGAGGTAGAATCCCCATGAACTACCAGTCCACCCCTTCTAGTTGAGATGACCCTGGCTGGGGATTCTCTTCTATCTCTGCCCTCTTGAATGGGAGGGGGGTTCTGTTGTAGGTTATTTATCTATTTAGCCACTAGTCGCATTAATGGCTATCATGACGGTAATATCGGTGATCATCGTGACCATGTTCACCTTGGCTTTGATCACCTTGTTTTTATTATTTCCTCAGCTTTGATCGTCTTAGCTTTGATACTCCTTCGCACATAGTGGGTGAAGAATCCTCCGCGGACTGCACTTTTACTTTTAATGACGTCATTCAAGTCTCTACATTGGTTGGTGGTGTGGCTATGATCATAATGGAAGTCATAGTATCTGACTGGTCCCTATTCTCCGATTGGGATGTCATCTTCTTAGGCCATTCCAAATAAGCTAATATTCATCAAGATATGTGACCTTCGATGAGTAAGGGGTGTAGTTTTCGAACTCCCTGATGGGGCATGTCTTCCCTTCTGATTGGGGCCTCTTGTCTTTGTTTGTCTGAGCATAATCTTCCTCTTGTCTTCCTCTTTTCCTTTTATTGGACTTGTATGGATCCACATAGTCAACCATAATTTGATGTGCCTTTATATATTTGTGCACATTGATCATCAGCTCGGGTAAGGTCCTCGAAGACTTGTTAGATAAGGAAAATTTCCACTCTCTGTCTTGGATCGCATTGAGGAGGGCCAAACATTCCACGGTTGAATCTAGGTCCTTGACCTCTAACTTATCCATATTGAAATGCTGGATGAAGTCTTTTCTCGTCTTTTTCATCATGATTCTATCGGAAATGGGAGAATTACTGAAGACATCTATCTCTTTGTTCTCGTCTTCTTCACCAAGAGCTTTGTCTACCCTAGCTTAAGGCTTTGCACTGATGATCAACATCCGTTTCTATGGCTCTATGGCACCTCCTTGTGTAGACATGGTATAAGGTGACTGGTTTAAGGGCTTATCGAGAAGCTATTCCTCTTATAGCCCTGGAGCCATGTACCCAGCTGCCATGCTCATCCTAATTCTCATTTTCTTGACTCCTCTAATTTGAATTATTTATGGATCCAGATCTACTCAACTCATCTTCTATAAGATCAAGAGGTGGAACGTGATGGTGGCTAGAACCCTCTGGAGGGGGAGCATAGCTGAGAATTCATAACACCTCCTTTATTGCATGGGTCAGATGCTTAACCTCCTATTGAAGGGAGTTGAACTGCTCCGCTAGCTCTACCTCCAGAGGTGTGGATGTCCCCCTACATGGGGTTGATTAACTGTAAGGAGACTTCCTTCCTGAGCCTTTTTAATGCATTATAATGACAGAGATGGTGTGGCTAGCCCAACTGGATTTTTCACAAATGCTTTCTTTGAACATAGGTCGCCCACGTGGGGTAATTAGACCCACTAGGAGTATAACCGTAGTTGGTCAGATCTCCATAAATAAGAGGTTTGGCCATAAGAGATTATAATTTTTTACCTAATCTCAAGAGCTTTATCTCTCTCTCCCTATTCTATTTTGTCTCTCCCAATTAGGAGAGTGTCTCTAAGGATCTCCATTACTATTCTTGGATTTTGATTGTTCATGCAGATCGATGTGTAAAGCAATTAGATCTTCTCCGTTGCAAGGAAAGCTACATCGAGGTGACCCTTGATACCCATTTACTTATATACGTTTACATTGGTTTCAGAGCCAGTGTTTTTGGTTGTGATGTGCATCATCATGCATCTCGTACATTGTTGTGCCTCGTCGAGCTTGACTATGACTGTGCCGCATTGTCGTATAAGGCACGCATGGCCTCGTTCATCAACAAGAACAAGTAGCCTTTGTGGCCTCAAATTTACCCAGCCTTGCATCCAGCAACCCTTTGCTGCAATGACACCTTGCACCAAATCCCTCTTATTCCACCTACGTGGTTAAGTTTCCACAACCAGTGGATCAATGAGATTTGACCACTTGGAGGGAGTTGCAGAACCAGCTTCTTCGTTCTTGTTCTTCTTTTGGGAAGGAAAGGGAATATTCCCATAAAATTATGAAAAAAAAAAAACTATTCAAAGCAAAAGTGTTTCATTGCTTACTTATGTAAGCATACCCAATTTTTTTTTTAATTCTTTATTAAAGTTGTTTCTAATAGAAAAAGTGTAAAATTTATTTTGAACTTTAATTTGTACTCGAAGTCATTTTTGGACTATGTTAGCGGAAATCATAGCCACCAATCCAATTCTGATTTGTATATATATATATACACTTGGCTTAACCCATTATCCTTATTGATTCACCGATATGGTATCGACCAAGAATTGGGGTCCAACATAGCCGATACCGTTCCGATCAATTTCCTTAAATCATGGTGACTCCTGATATGTGTAAGTAGTGAGCTTGATCATAATAGGCATGTGTAAATTGGGGATTGCAATGGAGATATTTTTTATGTTGCATGGTTATGATTGGTTATTCTATTATGTTCTTGGCATAGATATTGTTGATTTAAGTTTTTTATTTTGTATGTTACAAATTTAATCATACCCTCCCAAGATGGTTATTGACTTTTGAACCGCTCTAGTTGTTGGGATGCATGATCGATCTCCACCAATCAGTACATGGTTATCCATCAGTAAATGGTTGTATGTGCATGTTTAGGGTCGGAGATCATGATTGGTATTTTCCTTTAAGTGGACATGTTTTTATATGTGTGCATTAGAGGTATTCTTTGCAAATGATGTGACATACGGCGCTCCCCATTTAGTAGATTGATGTGGTAGGACTTTTAAAAGCTATAATTATTTTTGGTATAATGTAATAATATATTTTTAAGCTTGTAAATGGGATATCAACCTGTATGGCATATCATACGCTTACACTACCTCGACATGCTACTTTAAGTACAGATTGGGTTCCTATGTGGGATCCGTGCGCACCCATTTGTATAGTGTAATATTGTAGACTAGAGATGCATATTTGTCTTTATACTTTGTTCGAAATTGATTAAAATTATATATCCCTGACCCATACATTTGAAATTTTATTATGAGCCTAGCGAGTTTTTTTGTCTCACCATGTGTAGTAATTAACCACATTAATTAGGGTTTCTGGAACAAATTTTTTATGTGTACCTAATGTTCATCTTGCACATCATTGTGCATAGTAATATGGCCACTAATTATGTTGATGCGAACCTCACCAAATGCGAGAAATTGGCTCGACCCAATTATCATATGTAACATTAAAAGATTAAAAATTTGTTCAATGAGCAAAATTACCTTGAATATTTGACCATTGCCATGGCCAAATCCATAGAGGGTACTTCTGTTGCACAACTTCGTGATATGGACGTTTATAATAAGTGGGAGAAAAAGTATTGTAATGCTTGTTTAATTATGTTAAGCGTTATGCATAATGTTCTGATTGCTGACTGTATGAAAAACACCATGGCTAAGTCCATGAGGTTAAGAACCAATTGCCAAAGGAAGGCAAGGCCACCAAGTGCTATAAGGGCAAGCTTAGTGGAAAGAAAGATATATCCAAGGTCAAGAGCTACAACTGTTAGAATATGGGATACTTCGCTTGTGATTGCACTAAGTCGAAGAAAGTACCATACTTACCTGTTCTCATTGCACCTTTGTGTGTACTCCTATTTTGGTTGCCCAAACAAAGTCTAACTGGATTGTGCATATAGGAGCAACAAAGCACAAAGCGAAAGATCGTACGGGGTTCATAGATTATTGAAAAGTTTTGATTAGAATCCCAGAACGTGTTCATGAGGAATGACACTAGCGGGAATGTGGGATGTTTAAGGAGTTGGCATTTATTAGCTCATAATATGTACTAAACGCTCCTTACTTCTCCATGATATATTCTTCACATCTGACATTCAACATAATCTACTCTCTAATAAAGCATTGTTTCCTTTAGGATACTCTTTTTATATTGATGGTTGTGTTTTGGATTTTATTTGAGTGGTATTCTTATTGGACATGTAATCCTTTATAATGAATTTTTTTTTTTTTTTATATAAGATTTAATTAATTCTCCTACTTCTACTTCTTGCGTGGTTAATGCAAGTACCAATTTTTAATATGTTACCAAGCATACTAGGTTAGGACATATAGAGCGAGATAGGATGGTTAGGCTAGTTAGAGAGGGACTTTTAGGCTCACTTGCCAAAGTCAACCTCCTTACATGGGCCCTGTATAGCAGGAAAAGCCAATTGAAAGCATTTTAGGAAGGCAATCTAAACTACCTAGCCCCTTGAGCTTGTCCACTCAGACTTATGGGGACCTATGAATGTAAAGGCACATATGGTGCCTCTTATTTTCTCACATTCATTGATAATTATTTGTGATATGGCTTTATGTATATGATCGCTCACCGTATATCTACCTAACAATTTAAAAATTGTGTGAGAAGGGCATTTGGAAGCAGTTGACCATTTCTCATACTCCATAGTAAAATGGCATAGCGGAGAAGAGGAATATGACGCTTTTAGACATAGTTAGATTGATTATGGTACAGGTCAACCTCCCAATATCCTTCTGAGGGGAACACTCTTTTTACTACAGTCTACATCATTAATTTGGTGCCTTCAAAGTCAGTTCTTTCCACTCCTTATGAATTATGAGAGGACATAAAGCCCAACTTGGGGCATATGCGACCATGGGGATCGACATGTTACATTTACAACAGTTCCCCATAAGTTTGGTGCCCTAGAGTTAGGAAGCACATATTATAAGATATTCCAATAGATCAAAGGGTTACGCTATGTACGATGAACACCCTGGTGGAGAAATGATCGAGATAGTCAGGCGATGTCGATTTCATTAAAACAAAATTTCTTAGCATTAGTGTCGCCAGTAGGGATCTTGACCTCTTTGAGTTTGAGGATGAGGAAAGTTTCTCACCTACTCTTGGAGAGGGTGGGGAATTAACTCATCATATAATTACCAGAAAAAGTGAGATTGATCATCAGCCAAGTAGGATGTACCAACTAGTGAGAGTGTACTAGTAGACGATCATCAGAATCCCTCATACGTAGGAGCACTCATGGGCATATTCCCTATCATCGTTTTGAGATTTAAGGGAAGCTCTCATTTGTGTTCTAAAGGATGATGATAAGCTTGCTTCTATGCTAGAGGCACACTCCTCACCTAATAAGGATAAGTAACAAGCTACTATGGAGGATGAACTGAGTTCTATAAGTAAGAACCAAGTATAAGAATTAGTTGACCTACCTCCTAGCCATAAGACCATTGGGAGCAAATGTGCTCTAGAGGTCAAAGGCAAGGTGGATGGTTCAAATGACTAGTATAAGGCATGCCTTATGGCAAAGGGCTATACCCAAAAAGATGGTGTAAACTATGGTGAGACTTTCTCCCCTATGGTGAGAATTATCTCAATCCACATTATTCTAGCAATTATCATAAAATTGAATTTAAAACTCTTTCAGATGGATGTTAAAACTGTATTTCTCAATGAGGAACTAGCCGATGAAGCTCTTTTTGGATCAACCAATGGGTTTTGAGGTTAAAGGATAAAAGTGCAAAGTCTACCATCTCAAACATTCTATATATGGCCTTATACAATTGTCTAGGCAGTGATCTTTAGAATTAATCATACCATTACCTCTATTGGTTTTGAAATAATTGAGGAGGACCACTGTGTATATGTAAACGGTCCAAGAAAAGTTTCTTTATTCTATCCGTGTATTTTGACGATATTTTGTTGGCTGGAAATGATGTGTAGATGATTATCACCACTAAAAAGTGGTTGTCCTCTACTTTTGAGATGAAGGACATGGTGAAGCCAACTTTATGCTGGGCATTAGGACCGTGAGGAGTCACTCCAAGAATTTTCTTAATTTGTCTTAAGCGACTTACATAAAAAAGATCTTGAACGATTCCACATAGACAATTCTAAACCCATTGACACATCGATGGATAAGGTGTGTGCTTTGAGTCTTGACCAGTGCCCTAAGACCGATGAAGAGAAGAATCAAATGTCCAAAGTACTCTATGCAATATGATGTACGTGATGATGTGCACACGTTCAGACATATGCTTCATAGTTGGCATGGTTAGTTATGATCAAAGTAACCTAGGAATAGGTCTTTGATAGACAATAAAAAAATTCTTTCAATACCTTCGTGGGACCACTAATCTCATCCTTACCTACATTGATTCGGATTTGAGGTTGAAAGGCTACAATGATGATGATTGGGCTAATGACAGAGATAAGCTCAAATCTACTTGAGGTATGTGTTTGTCCTAGGAGGCAAGGTTGTATCTTAGAGCAGCAAAAGTAGACCTACATCAACCTATCCATAATAGTCTGAGTATATTACATGCTCAACGGCTTTTCAGGAGACTCTCTATTGAGGTTCCTATAGTGCCTTGGTGTTAACAATCATTCAGGGGATGCAGTGCTAGTACATTGTCCTAAAGCATATCTCCACAAGAAACATGGTGGTTAATTCTTTGACTAAACTCATTGCTCGAGACATTTTTCCTTACTCATGTTAGGAATTTGGGCCTTCGGCGTGGATGCTTATATTTTGATTTTGGACCCTTCTTTTAGAAATTATTTTCATTATTCCTTGATTTATATGTACGAGATATACTTATTTTTTAATGATCTATGTGTGTACTCATTCTTTTGTAAATATGTCACCAGACTTGAATTGACCCAATAAACCTTAGCGTTTGGAGATAATGAGAAAGATGAGCTAAATTCACCTTGGCACTTAGAGATGGCGAGCAAGATGAATAGACAAATTTTAAGCTAAATGGCACATTAGTTAGAGATAAAATGAGACTAATCTATGGTCAAATGCAAAGATTCCACATTTAAGTGTAGCAGCCTATAGCCGAATGTGAGACTTCAAGTGAGCACTGTGGGGCAACTGGGCTGAATGACTCAGGTTAGGAGTCAAACAGTGAGACTGAACCTAAACTCATATGATGTTCTTTTTATCTTATAAGTGACATGCCCACCTTAGGGGGAGAATCACTATAGCATACGTTTTATACTGTGTGTGCTTTGTTACGACCGTTTATGAGAGTGACTTAATAGATCCCTACTTCGTCACTAGATGAACCACTTCAATCAAACTGAGTTCATCTTATGGATACCCTTTACTTGAGACCATGTCATGAAGAGGACATCCAATGATGCTATGACATACTCCTTAGGATCATGGATGATGCCGTCCAACGAGCATGATTGGGAAAGCATTTGGGAATAATCGGATTGACATGTGGCTCAAGGAAAACTATTTGGAATTACACACTTGTTTTGTAGCTCATTACCTTCCAACTTCTTGTATTTGTTTTTCAATGTTGTCATGAGCACATTACATGTTTTAGGGGTCAGCACTACTCATCATGAGGGATCAAGAGTGATGGATTTGGTGTAATTAAATTGTTTAGTGTACCCCAGATTGGTTGCGATTGATGTGTCATGTTGATTATATGGAAACTTGATATAGTACTCCTCCTTACATACTATCTCGTGTCAAACGCTCTATTTCTATATGATGAGATACTTGTAGTAGAGAGACTAAAATAGACAATTAAGTAGTTTTGCCTCATGTAGGCGAGTGGGAGAAATTAATTGAAATCGGGTTATGGACCCGATTCACGTGAAGTGCCCATATGGGGCAGAATGACCCACTAGGATTGGCCAGATCTCTATAAATATAGAGGACTATAGGGACCACTGATTGAAACCGTTGTGATTGATCCAAAAGTCTTTATCCTTTTTTAAAGGTTTAGATAAGAGTTAGGACAATATCTTTTTTTTTTTTGGGGTACATGTAGGACAATTTCTTACCAAAAAAGGATTAGGGTCGATTTTGTGAATAAAGCCAATTGTAATGCCTATTGTCAAAGAACCAAGATGTAGCAATTTTCAATCGCTATCCTTTAATTAAATGGAAAATTTATAATGTTATCCCCTGAATAATGCCATTATTAAATAGACATTCGTGTATAATATCAAATTATATTCAAACCTCTTGCGTCAACATTTATAAGTGAAGAGTTAAAATGATTGTTGTATCTTATTGACTAAAACGTATGTTATTTCCCAAGTCTCTTATTACCATTACCTCCACTCACCTCCACCTTAGGAACGCCGCACTGGCGGCCCCTTCGTCTCTACCCCTCCGACTCCGAGCTTTGTTCTTTCCGTATAAATCGCAGATGCCTTTCCGGTACTTGTTCTCTCTCTCTCACAGATTTATCGAATTCTGTAAAAAAGAGGGAAGAAGTGAAAGAAGCTGAGGGGAAAAGAGAGAAGGAACAGTTTTTACCAGGTGCCAAAAAGGCTTTGGCTGAAACTGTTTTCGCATTTTACTAAGTGCAGATGCACATTCTATTAATCACCAGAAAGGCTTCAGGGATTTTTACTCTTCAGCCCATTAGTTAGCTTTCAACATTCGGGAACTTTCTCTCAAGTTGCAGAGCAGATAAAAGCAAAGGAAACCGAAGCCGAGCTCTCGGAAGACCGTTTGTAAGTACATACTCAGAACTAATTGCACTGTTAGTACATTTCCGAATGTTTAGTTTCCTCTTCAAAAGAGTCTTAATCGGGAGAGCTGTAAGAGATTCAACAATCCAACTAGGTTTTCTGCGGAACTCTTCATCTCTCAAATCCATCTCCTTACTAGACTCAAGAAATCAGAACCCTTTCGTTGCCTCATACCTCATCAGATCATGTGGGTTTTCACCCGCAGCTGCCATATCTGCATCGAAGAAGATTGATTTTGAATCCTCAGAAAGAACGGACTCGGTTCTTACGCTATTTAGAAACTATGGATTCACCGAAGAGCAGATTTCCAGTTTCATTAGAAAGTGTCCATTATTGCTCCTCAAAGGTGCCGATGCTCTGAAAACATGAAGCTATAATAGATGGGTATATTATGTATTTAACTTTTTAAAGGGTATTTTGGTATTGAAAACAATGCAACTTTTTAAAGGGTATTTTGGTATTGAAAACAATGCACAGCAGTTGACATCAGTATATAAGATATATTTTGTAACTACAATTGACAATAGGAGATTTGAGTATAATATAGTATTATACAGGGGTGTCTCTTTACTAGTGGCATTTTCTAGGTGTCTAGGTGGTGGTGGTGTTATAAATTTTCCTAATCAAATTTAATAGAGGAGATTTTTCTAATTTAATTTATAGAATTAATCTATATAGTTCTTAGTTAGTAATTAAATGTCGCTTTTAATTTTTTCACCAAATTTTCTTCTCTTTCCCATTTCCCAAGGTTCCCAAGGCTGTGTTTGGTAGCCAAGAGGAGAACAGAAAAGAAATCAGAATCAAGAAAAAAGAGGAAAAGAAATATAGAAAAAAAATGAAATGATCAGAAACAAAAGATTAGGGATGTTATAGAGAGAGAAAAAAAAATTATTTTGTTATATTTTATTGTGTTTTAATTAAGATTTTATTTTCTTACAATAAAAAAAATTATCATTCTTAAATTAAATTTAAAATAAAAAAAAATCTCTCGATTTAAGACATAAGAAGCAAGATTTTCTTCAACTAATAAAATATATATATATATATATATATCATTCTTTACTAACAAACGCAGTCCCAGTGAAGATTCTTCCGTAATTTTTTTTAGAATTTTATAAGAAGTAATTGGGGATTCATTGCGGATTCTTCTTGCTTGCTTCGTCTTTTTCTTCTTCCTCCTCACCTTCCAATCGTCAACCACTTTAAGGGCTTTTAGTTATATAAACACTAGCTGTTGAACAGAATCTTTTGTTCTTGCAGATTTCTATGAACTATGAATCTCAAGTACATACAGAGTAATTTTTAAATTAAAAAAATAATTAATTAATCGACATCTCTTAGTATTGTTGAAGCTGGTTTACTGCTTTACTCCTCCGTGTTCATCTCAGTTTCTTCCCATCTCTCTTTATTGGTGAGTGTGCTAATCTTACTTTTCTTTAGCTCTTTTTTTTTTTCTTTTCTGTAAATGATGCCGGATTATGCCTTCAATCCTACTGAATTATATTTCTTGAAGATTTCTGGGTGAAAAAAATGTTAGGAACGAACTAATTCATTGATTTTTGTTGTCTTCAGTCCGTAAAGAAGATGCTTAGAAGTTGACCAATTTATTGATTTTTCTTTTTCTCGAATGACTTTCTTAGCAATTGTTTTTGGTAATTTGTTGAACAATTTTTGTAATGCTATTTGAGCAGGAAAAAAATGGCTGGACAACTTGGAGCTACTCCATCTGCAGCTTCTTTTGAGTTTGAGCTTTTTGAGGGTGATCCTGATCATCTCAGAACTGTTGTAGCAACTCCGAATCAGTTTAGCCCATGGATCGATCCTTCTGCTTTGAAACTTAAACACAGAATTGGGAGGGGGCCATTTGGTGATGTTTGGTTGGCAACTTACCATCAGTTGAGTAATGGTTCCCAAGCATTTCATGAAGTGGCTGTCAAGATGTTACATCCGATCAATGAGGATCGCATTCGCGCCTTCTTGGATAAATTTGAAGACTTATTTGTTAGGTGCCAAGGATTACAAGGTGTCTGTTGGCTACATGGTATCTCTGTGATAAGTGGAAGAGTAAGTCTTTGCATCAGATTAGCCCATGGTTGCTCACTAATTGAGTTATGTCATTACACTCTTCTCTATTCTGTAGTTGAAGCTTCATTGCCAAACTGACTTTGTGTTTCTGTTTTGACAGATATCAATTGCTATGAAGTTTTATGAGGGATCGGTTGGAGACAAAATGGCTCGTCTTAAAGGAAGCAAGCTTCCATTGCCTGATGTTTTGCAGTGAGTCGGGGCGTTTGCAAAACACTAATATGCTAATGGTTCTATCCTTTATGATGCATATAGTTGTAAATATGGAGCTGCTTAACTGTCTTTCTGTTTATGCTGATGTTCACAGGTATGGGATTGACTTGGCTCAGGGAGTTCTAGAATTGCATTCGAAAGGGACACTTATTTTAAATCTTAAGCCCTTCAACTTCCTTCTTAATGAGAACAACCAAGCAATGCTGGGTGATTTTGGGATTCCTTATCTACTGCTTGGGATTCCATTGCCAAGTTCAGATATGGCTTTGAGACTTGGAACGCCCAATTACATGGCTCCAGAACAATGGCAACCAGAAGTAAGAGGTCCACTATCGATTGAGACTGATTCATGGGGGTTTGGATGCAGCATCGTGGAGATGTTGACTGGAACTCAACCCTGGTGTGGGAGATCAGTGGAGGAAATTTATAACTTAGTTGTGTCCAAGCAAGAGAAGCCACAGATTCCAAGTGGCTTGCCTCCTGCCATTGTGAATGTGATCAGTGGTTGTTTTGAGTATGACTTCCGGAATCGCCCTTTAATGGCAGACATCTTACATGCATTTAAAAGGTAAGTTATGCCATTCCTTTTGATAGAAGGAAGAAATTCCTTGTTGCACATTTGTTTTTTTCCTTGGAAGTGGGAGGGGGAGGGGGAGGGGGAGGGGTAGGAAGAGAAAAAAAGAAGAATGTTTGTCATAATCAGTAATTTGGGATTTTAATTGAACTTACAATGATTTTGACTTAGCTATGATCTTCTAATTGATTCTGTTTTCCTTCCAATGCTTGCCTTTACTGTTGCATATGCAAGCTCTGGCTGCAATGCATGCTAAATTGGCTCCATGTTGAGATGAAATTATTAATCTTGATTAAGGATAATTGATTTACAGGAGTTTTGTCAGGGGATTGTTTTCCAATTTTAACTGTATCTTGCTCTATCTGCTGTCTGCCCTTTGGCTTTGTTTGGTTTCACTGAATCTATTACATTGTTTTTTGGGTGATAGATTGTTGTTGGTACCAATCCATGAATAGAGACTACTCTCTGGAGCTATAGGCATTAAGGGGGAAATAAAGTATTTATCCCTATAATGTTATTTGGAAAAACTATTAATTCTCTCACTTCAAGTTTCTATGTCAGATTTCATTAACACATCCATGAAGATGGCATGATTAAAGAGGAATAGTGAAATATACCTCACAGCCCCCTCCCCCCGATGAATAGTTGTATGGAAATTTTGTTTCTGCACGATCTTTGCTGTCTGAACTTTGGTTAGTGTATTGAAGCAGATACACCCCCCCCCAAGAAAAAAAAAATAACCATCTTGTCATCTTGACTGGTTGACACTTAAATATACTTCACAGCCCCCTCCCCCACCCTATCCCTAATCCCAATGCAAAACCCAATGTCACATTCCTCAAGCATCCTCAAGATTTATTAAACACAGAAGCCAATAGAAGTATTTTGCTAGGGGAAAATAGTTATTAACATGTCCATATTTTTGGACTTGGTAGCATGAGCACAGCCTGATTTGAGCCACATGAAGGGCTGTGGACATAAAGGTCTCAAGTCAGGCAGGGTACCCTCAAGAATTGGGTTATATTTCAAATTTTGTGTAATCTCTCAACTGTATGGCCATCCATTCTTCCCTATTGTCATGTAAACTGTTTGTCTAGTTCTAAAATTGACCTTCCAAAAATTTTTAATGCTTTCATTTGCCTTGTATTAGAGTTTGTTCTAGCTTTATTTAATAAATTTGGGTTCCAAATAAGCTGTCACGGGGAAGATATAGCTTGCCATTTCTGCTGACACCTCACTTTTCTCATTACCATCATGTATTTTTAGGGTTTTCCTTTGGGTAATGTTTCTCGTGCCTCCTTAACAGTCTAAATTTCTTAAGTCATTGAAGACAGGGCTGCCATAGTTGGATAGATAGATCTTCTCCAAGTAATTAGCTACACCAAGAATTAGCTTTATCTTTTTAACACTCTGATTCACATGTAACTTTTTGGAGGTTTTAAAGTTCTTGTGAAACTTTCCCTTCCAAACTTTTGCAATGATTTGAATTTGAATTATCAAGTTTTGGTCTGGTTGACCTAGTAGGTGGCAAACAGAAGTGGGAATCATACCAGTCAAATAGATTTCAACCAAACAAGAAGGGTAGGCCTGTTTTAGTTGTTGTGGACTTCTCTTGTCAGCTGGGATTATCCTAAACCCTTGGTTAGGATGTTAAGAGTTGTAAGAATTGTCTTACCTTATTGTTCCTCATTGTTTGTGGCTGTTACATGTATTGTTGCTGAGATTGATGTCAGTGTCTGGTTTTGGTTGCAATTAAGATCTTGTTCTGGGGTTAAGTCACTCGTGACTTGGCCTTACATCAGTATCCTTTTAAAGCATAAAGGAAAATTCTATAGGATTGTTGTGCAACGAGCTATGATGTATGGGGCGGAATGTTGAGCAGTTAAAAGTATCATAAAGAGAACCTATGTGTAGTTGAGATGAAGATGCTAAGATGGATGTGTGGCAAAGGAAGGATAAGTAAGGAATGAGCATATTAGAGCTGATTTGGAATTTCCCAAATCAACGACAAGCTCCACGGAAGTTGTTTGAGGTGGTATGGCCATGTTCGAAGGAGGCTTGAGGACGCCAAAGTAAGGGGAATGATCTGATTCAAATTAAATGAGTGAAAAGAATTAGGGCATGCCTAAAATGACCATAGGCGAAGTGGTTAGGAATGACATGCATAGTCTCAGTTTCGTATCAACCATGACCTTGGATAGAGCCTATTGGAGAGAAAGGATCCATGTAGCCGACTCCATTTAGCTAAGATTCTCTTGATTTGTTGGGTTGTGCCTCTTTCCTCTTACTCTCATCTTTCTAAACTCATCTCTAATCTTTTTACCTCTTCCTTCCCCCTTTTTTGTTTAAACTTTTTTTCTTCTATTTTGTTTTGTGTGGATCCATGTAGCTAATCCTATTAAGTTGGGATAAGGCTGAGTTTGTCGTTGTTGTTAGACCTACTAGGTGGCACTCTCCAAGCAGTGAATCTGATCAGATGAGAAAAAACTATTTTGTATTGGAATCTATATTTAAAATATGGTCCACCATATTGTAGGGTTCTATTTGTGCATTGTTATACTTGCACTTCATCCGTTACTCATTCATTCATCTATTCTCTCCCCCCCCCCCCCTCCGTTTCTGATTCATATATATTTTTTTGACAACTAGTGCAAAAATAAATATATAAATAAATAAATCCATTTGTTCAAAGGCATGAGAGAAACTTCCTCCAATGGTAACTTGTTTTTATACATGGTGGTGTTATTACTATCACTTTATTCAGATGCACAAAAGTTAAGCAGACGAATATCAAAAGAACATTTTTAGTTTGCTTTCTTAATGTATTTCTTAGACTACAATGATGACATCTTTAAGATTTTGAGCACCACAGTGTGTATGTGATATTTAGGTCTTTTCTCTTTAGGGTCGTCCTACGATTTCCGAATTTGAGCTGCTTTTGCATTATGCACATTTGGTCACTCAGCAGAGTTCAGAGGGAAGACAAACTACTGAAGTATGTCTGATTTTATTAGTGGCAGTTAAATTCGTGTTTGAAAATAAAATGTATCTCTATCAAAGATGTCCACTTGTTATATGGAAAGGACTGCACAAAATTAAGAGAGAAATTTTTGTACAATTATGACCCGAGTGAATACGAGTCTGTTAAATGAATGGAGAGAAACAGGGAAACCTGGTGGGTAAGTCATGTTAAATTGTTTTGAGGCAGTTATTAAAAAATTTGTAGAACTGACAGCATTCTCATTTCTTGGAAATAGCCTCTGCTGCAAAGCAGGGGGTAAGGCTGTGTAAACTTGCCCCTCCTAGACCCTGCAGTAGCGGGAGCCTTGTGCACTGGGTTGCCCTTTTTATAGCATTCCCATTTCTTGATTGCCTTGTGCTGTTTTAACCTTTGCATGAAATTGCATCCTATTGTGCCGCAGTGTGAGAACCCAATAAAGAGTGAGTGGGAAGAGGGAGAACATATGGATATAAAAACAATACTAGCAGGTCTCTGGACATTTCCTTTCTGTTTTTGATAATAGTTACTCTCTCAATTTTGTGCAGTTTTGAATACTGAAAAAATAAGCAAGACATTTGAGAACAGGATAGGAAAGAGAAACTTATTGAAAGACTTGCTGAATGCAGTTTATGGTGATGACGACTGTTAAGTGTACTTATTATGTGATGATTTGCATCTGAACTTGCAGCTCTCAGAATGCAGTTTATGGTGATGATGACTGGATTGGCCTGGGGAACTGGAAACTGCAAGACAAATCAAGTGGCATTGGTTACACTAAGTGGTTCCTCTCCAAGGATCATCTACAAGTGGGTGATACAGTGCGTTCCAGAAAGCGTGCAAATTCATGCAAGCCTGAAAATATGTTTATCCCAGAGGGAACGGTAGCTGGTTTGGAGGACACTGACAGAGACAGGTTTGTTCTTGTGAGAGTCTACAGTATTCATGATCCTTTAAGAGTTCATACATCAACACTGGAGCGGGTTACATCTGCATTTGCAGGAGGGGACTGGGTAAGGGTGAAGGAAGATGACAAGAAACACTCACCTGTGGGTATTCTCCATTCAATCCAGCGTGATGGCACTGTAGCGGTTGGGTTTATTGGGCTGGAGACTCTTTGGCAGGGGAGTTCTGCAGACCTCCAGATGGCAGAATCCTACTGTGTGGGCCTCTTTGTGAGGCTGAAGACTAATGTGTTTAGCCCTCGTTTTGAATGGCCCCGTAAAAGGGGTGGTGCATGGGCTACAGGAAGGATCATACAGGTCCTTCCAAATGGGTGCCTTGTAGTTGGGTTTCCCGGAAGATTTAAGTTTGGAGATGCATGCAACAGCTTCTTAGCAGATCCAGCTGAAGTTGAAATGGTGTCTTTCAGTACATGTCCTGGGGTAGTAAAGAAATACCAACACCTCGAAGCCTTTCACTGGGTTGTTCGGCCACTTGTAATTACATTAGGTCTGTTTACTGCCATGAAACTTGGTTTCTTTGTAGGAAAAAATGTGAGAAGGTCAAGAGGGGAGAAAGGACGGGCTAGTTTGATTCAAGGAGATGGTCAACATCAGGATGGCCAGACCGGTGGCAACCCAGCATGGCTTCCCCCACCAGTGGCAAACATGCTTTTCAGGGAAGGAGGGGTTCCTACAACTACTGTGAGGTAGTTATTCAAGAGCACCTTTTTTGGCCATGGCTATATTTGCTGAGATTTATGGAACTAGTACAGCAAATTATTTTGCTAATTTCGGCCGTTTTACTTGTCTCTGTAAATGTGGTAGGAATCAGAACTACTAGAAAGATACCCCTAAGGCATGAATAAGGGCGTCTGCTGTCCTTAATGGTCATCGGTGTAATTTTATTTGTTTTCTACCTGTGTGTGTGTATATATATATATATATGTAATGTATATGCTTATTTGGCCTTTTCTGTATATACATTTACTTATATTTATGCAAGATATTTGAATCATTTTTGAAGCTCATGGTAGTGAAGGTGAAAGCATCCAAAGGTGGTGCTTCTAACCTCTGGGGGTCAGCTTTCTAAATATTCCTCTGTTTGCTGGATTCTGACTGTCCTATGATATGATGCTGTAGAACGTCTTATATATGGGGATTTGGAGACTGGATTGGCAAAGACTCTCTTATCACATGATTTGAATTCGTAGGGATGAATAGAATCCCAAAACTTGCGAAATTAACTATTTGGAGATGGGTATGAAATCAGGCAAAAACTTTTTAGAACAGCCTATTTTCCACGTGACAGATCTGATGGTCCAAAATTTGTGGAGGGGTAGAGGCCAAGGTCCCTTGCTCTGATGTAGAATTTCAGCCCAAAATAAGTTTGTAAAGTAGCAAAGTTGATATTTGAAAATCAGGACTATGGGAAAGTGCATGTATAGTAAAGTCAGAGTATCATATGGTCTATGGACATACATAAAGATACATGACAATACACGAGAGGGTATTAGATTGAATTAGACTTTGAAATTTGACACATAATTAATCAAAGATGATAAGAACGGCTGCATCATCAACCAAATGGCACAATGAGATGTTAATAATCTTATCAAGGTTGGACCATTCATAAGAGAATTTGGCTCAGGATCTAAAGTAGAACAAAGAGAAGAAAATCTCTTCCTTGAAAAAAGGGGGATTGAATCGTGCCTGACTACCAAAAATTAGAAAAGAAAATCATAGAGCAACTCAACTTTCTGTGGTATTTTAAAATCTATGAATTTGATTAGGGGTTTTTGTAGAGAATGGGATCCTGGAATTGTTTAAAAAAAAAGAAGCTAATAAATCAAGAAGGAAAAATGATCAAATTCATTCCCTTTCATTTGGGGTAATATGTTGTAAATAGAACCAGGTTCTGAACCGGTTGATGCATGGTCACCCATGTGGGGCAATATAGATCTGCTAGGATTAGAAACCCTAGTTGGAAGAGATCTAGCCACAAGAGAAGTGATTGATCCGGTGATCAAAACTCTCTTCCTCTCCCTATTGTGTGAGTGAGTGTCTAAGGAGCTCCATCATGTTCCTTGGATTTTTTTTTTTGGGGGGGGGGGTCTGATTATTGTGAAGGATTGTCTTTTTTACTGCCTACTAAGATCCTCGCAAACCCTAGATTGTGTTTGTTCGTACTAGGCGATGGGCAAATCAACCGGATCTTCCCCACTAGGGGTGAAAAATCATTGAGGTAATAACCCTAGAATCCTTGTAGTTTCCATTGTACATTGGTATCATTGTACATTAATGTAACAACCCCAAATCCGGTCTAGGAGTTTGGTCGCTGGTGGTCCAAGATCGATTTCATTTTAGGGAATGAACCGGTATGGATTTCCACAAACTATGGGAATAAGCAAATAAAATAAATAAAAAGATGCAATTAATTCATAGAAATGTGCAGCAGAAGTCTTAAATATTAAATAACAATTAAAAGACACTTCCCCCATAGGAATGTTTAAAAAGAAATGACACGAAAGGTCCATAAGTCTTACTAAAGACTTTAAAGAAAAAACTAAAGAAAAATAGGATCATCAAGAAACTAGAAATAACCGCCACCCAAGACAAAGCAACCTTCATCCTTATTAGACCTTAGGTATGCAATAGGCTCTTCGTCTCCCTCTCCATGAATCTCAATCTCATCATCTGAAATATTATAAGGGGTAAGCTTTTGGGGAAGCTTAGTAAATGGCGAAAATCACAATTTACACAAGTGTGAAAACAAAAGAAATAAAATTTTCCTTTTAGATGAAATGTGAACTATTATGAAAATAAAGAAAAATATAACAAGTCAATCAAACAATAATAGATATTACAAATCATGATCAATGAAATTTAATACCACCATCCCGTACCGTACTACGGATCTCACCATATTGTGACATTGATTGGTATGTTAACCTATTCACATAATTCATAATCTCAATAATAGTTTCAACATATGTGAATGGCATGTGCCCCCGTACCATACTACAGCTCAAACCGTACTGTGACATTGATCAACATCCATCACATATGCAAGATATTACAATCACACCATTGGTTCTTGTAAGGCGTAAAACACACTCTAACGTCCCGTACCATGCTATGGCTCACACCGCACTATGACCTTGATCGATAGTGAGGTTTTCGCACAAAAAAAATGTGCTCAATGATAGCATACATCATCCAAAAATCTACATAGGGACATAATGTAACAATCACAAATCCAAAAAGAAAATGAAATAAATATAAATCAAAATTTTTAATATGCCTTAATTTATTAAGTGTGAAATGCCAAACCCAATAAAGAGATAGAAATTTCAAGAGAAATAAATTTACCATTCTAAAAAAAAGAATACGCCATTTAATATATAAACATATAAATTAATTTCTTATATCACATGTTAATAATTACATAAAAATGAAAACCATGTGTAGAGAGTGAATTAAACCATTTACCAAAACTTTCACAAAAGGTAAAAAAGAAAAAAATCTTTAGATATAAGGTCTTGAACGAACGTCTCCCTCCTAATCAAGCGAAGCCAAGAGAAGGGGTTGAACCATTCTTCTTCTTGTCTTTCTCACTTGAATCACCAAGAGAGGGGGAAAAATGGGGGTGTCCCTCTCTCTCTCTCTCTTTTGTTCTCTCTTTTCGCCAACCTACCCTCTTCTTTTTTTATTTCCCAAGCTCTCTTCCTAATTCAAACAAGAAATAAAATCTTTTAAGGGCCAATCAGCTTTCTCCCTTGTCAATTTGCTTAGCAAGGCTAAGAGTAGATGCCAAAAGTGTTGCACACATGCCCCTTGATTATATAATTTACCCCCTTTGATTTGATAATTTGTCACCTCCTTGATCTGAGTGAAGGGAAAAAGGATAATCAATTTACCCCCATTGATTTGACGATTTGAATCTCACAAGGAAGGGGAAAAAGACATCACTAAGTTAGTATAATTAAAAGGATACTACTCTAGGTGTCAAATCATAATTGCATAAATTTGAATAATTAGCATAATAGTTAGGGTGGTTTGAAAATCAACCATAAATATATAAACCAAATAAGGAAATAATGTGAGGTGGGGAGATAAAATACCATATCTAATATGGTTTATAATAGGCAAGTAATTTAAGGCAAATTAGGAGTTTCTATAAGTGATCGACAACCAAAAAGGTAGTTATGCCTCACCACATAGTTACCATAAAGGTATGAGTTTGAAAAAGGAATTTTACAATTCAAAAACATTTAAAAAATTACCAAAAATTAGAGTTGTGATAAGGCCAAAGAATCTTGGACTTTGGTCAATAAGCTTACATTTTGACCGCCACATCATCTGTTACAAAAATTGACTTTGACTGCCCCTTCAACAACTGACTCATCACTTCAGGCCAGGGTTGGACTAAGTCAAAGAAAAAATCAAGGGTATTACAATTAATTCATTCATTCCTTTTCTAAACAAGAAAAGGGAGAAGAAGAAAAAGGAAGAAGGGATTTGAAGCTGGATCTTGCTGTTAAACTTGCAGAATGAGGTAGGTTGGCCTTGTGTGCAAGTCTTCTCCCCTATTTTTCTTTACATTTGGCTGACTTCGGTTAAGGATTGGGCTGGGTTTCGACTGAAACCCAGTGTTGTAAGCATGGGATACATGCAAATGGGGCTTCAGGGTGTGCGGGAGCCCTGTGCATGTCAACCATCCATAGGAGTAAGTTGTCCAAGTTTTGGTTGACAGACTTTATGTAAAAAACATCATTTTAGGGTTTTGAGTAGCGTTTCGAATGGATCTCTACAAATTCTTTGGACCAAAATACCCCTATATAGGTTTGTAGAGTGAAATCTGAACTGAGGTGCAATCTCTGGACTACCACTGGTCGATCCCATCGGTGGATCATTGATCAACCAGTGACATCAACTGGTGGGCAGACCAATAGACTCCTGCTATTGGTCCATCCACCGGTGACATCAATCGGTGTGAGTTCAGTACTTTTCCCCGAAATGATTTAGGGACCTTATTGGGAACTAGTTAGAGATCTTTGAGGGGATCATTAACACCCTAATTACACATAATGTTAGGGTAGAAAGAAGCTATACGGTTGAAGCCTTTTGAGTGTTGGGATTTCTCTTTTGTTGTGATTCCACCTCGTCTACAGACAAGGTGAGTGGGTGGTTTGGTTTTATTTTACGGAGTGTTTATAACATGCCTACTTAGCATGAGCATGTGTCTTAATTTTCCAATTATATATCAACTGCTTATTATGAACTGTCATATTTTGATCTATGTATGTTCTTATCTGATTGACATGTTGCATGTGATCATGGGACACAGTGTGGCCAAAGGAGGATTCCAGTACCATAGTCGCCATAATGTTTCATTTAGCTAGATTGTATGTGCATTAGAGATAGGCTTGGAAATGGGATATGGTGTGGCTGAGAGATGATTCTGGTACCATATTCCCATACTTGAATGTATCTACCTCTATGATTATGCAAGGGAATGTAGATAACATGCGGTTAGGAATCATTGACTTTGTGCTACGACCCCTTGCCAACGGAGGGTCCAGGTGTTGGATAACCCATAGTGGTAAGTCTGATAAGATTTTTCAAAATACCACTTCTGCAGTATAATATGATTATTAGTGAAGGTAGACCAAGCCCGAAAGATCGATGTATGATTCTGAAATCGTGGAGCCAGGATAGGGTTATCAGGGGTTTACTGAGTGACCGAGAATGCATTCAGGGAGTTGTAGGCTTCTAATCACAACTAGGGTTTGTATAGCTGGGTGACCGATGGACGATTTTGGGACTAGGGATACTACCTAATGTGTTGATGGAGCACTGATACCTTTAGACTTAGTTTTGTTGTGTAGAATGCACTAAAATGAACTCATGCACCGCATCATACTTGATTATGCATGCTTGAATGCTCCCCCCATCCCTCACGGAGCTTAGTGAAACTCACAACACGTGTGTGTTTCCTTTTCAGATGGCGATGCAAGTACACTCGTGGCAATGAGCAATGAATCTTCCTCTTCTGTTTTTGATGACTGATGAATAACAAAGACTGAGGAATACGATGCTGATTTTGTATGCGACACCTATGCCTATAGAGTGCTGTGAGGAGGATAGTGTTGTCCATTGCCATTATTTTTATTTTTTATTTTTATTTTGATGTAAATATTCTTTTGAATTACTGTATATGTCGTGTCTTTACTTGATATCGAATAACTTTGTTGTATATATGTTACCGCTTTAGAATCACCAGATTATGGTTTACTAATATATATTAGGGTGAGGGTTGGGCATGCTAGCAGATTGCCTAGGAATAAGGTATACTAGTATTTTTTTACCGTTGGATTTGTCATTTTCATTTAAAGCGGTTGATTTACATTTATTATTTTTATCTTAAGTTTCTTAGGAATTCAAAATACGTCTCATCCAGAATAGCTACTTTGAAAATTCATCCCATAATACTTTTAAAACCGAAAACCTATACTTCCTTTTCACTATCTCATTGTGTGTTTTACTCTTTTTTATAATTTATAATTTTTTTTCTCTTCTTACTCATTGTCATTTTCTTTTTCTTCTTCTTCTGTAGAACTAGCAGATCATCTCGCCGCTGCAACCTACAACCCCCCTTTTGCAAAAGGTTTATATTTTCATTTTCTCTTCTCCCCTTCTTCTTCCTCCTTAGGAGAACCTGTGGATTGTCTTGCTACTGCAACCTTCAACCCCCTTTTGTAAAAGTCTTAATTCATATTTTTATTTTCTCTTCTCCCCTTCTTCCTCCTTAAGAAAACCAGCTGATCATCCCCACTGCAACCTACAACCCCCTTTTGCAAAAGGCAGTCGTTGCGTGCTCGCTTGCCTTAATAATGGCTCTAAGTATTTGATTTTTCAACAATTTGTAATAGCGGTAGATCATTCTTCTCTATCATTGATGCAAACCTACACCTTGTGTTCAATCCCCTACAACCCCACCCCACCCCCTCTGTCTTCCCCAACGTCAAACCCAACTTCACCTACAAAACACCTCTCTTCCTACCTCCTCTGTTTTCCCTGTGACCCCAACCACCTCCACCTTCGGTGATATTACAACCCTCCCCTCCCACAGAAACCCAGTTCCACCACACCCCTGTCCCTTCTGCTAACCATCCACTTTTGGCCTATAACATCATTGAGTGGGTGAGGAACTAATGTGTTTCCACAGACACCACAGTCCGATGCAGCATTGGAGCACCTAGAGAAAAGTAGCAGCGCCACCATAAATAGTAGTAGAAGGGAAGATTAATCTTCTCCAATAGATTTCTTCCCCGAGTAGCAGCGAGAGGGAGAACAAGAGTTGTTGGGTGAGAGAGAGAGAGAGAGAGAGAGAGAGAGAGAGAGAGAGAGAGTTTTTTTTCCATAGAAAGGGGCTCTAAAAATGAGGGACAAGAGAAAAACAAGAAAATAGTTTGCAAACGCAACTGACATATACTACACATTTTATTTTCGTACCACTTACTTTCCGTATATTACACATATTTTCATTTTTCATCCAACAACAAATGTTACAACTTTTTAGTCCAATGGCCAATAGATGCTAGCATGCCTTATTCCTAGGTAATCCTGTAGCATACCCAACCTTTTCCCTATATATTATATCTTTTCGTTGCACTTTGTTTAGTAATTCTTGTACGTGATTACGATGTCAAGGTAATTCATTAAGATACTGGAAGGTCGGTTTTGATGGTGGTAGGTGTCCTAGTCATATTCTGACACCTTAGAAAATGATGGGTGTGACAGGGAAGGTGATAGGAAAACAACCAAAACCTAAATCGTCATTGGCCATCTCAGCCAATTAACATCTTTGGTGTTGCGACTAGCAACCCCTCACATTGTAGCATACGCTTACAACCCTCGCCACATGATGGCAAAACTAAATCGTGTTTGTTCATGCGAGGTGACACGTAAATCAACCAAATCTTCTCACCTACATGTGAAATGTCATTAACGTTGTATAGTTTTAAAAGAGAAGCAAAAATATAAGAATCTAATTAAAATAAGGGAAAAAGAATGCTCCATGATCATGCGGCCCCTTGTGCTCAGACATAAAAGGTGGAGAAATGATGCCCCCACCCCTATGAAACCTAAAAACCCATCTCTATTTATACCCATATGTGCCCCCTTGTTGGCCTCGCGCTGGCGGGGGGGCATGTGGCTGGTGCATAAGTCTTTAAGTGATGCGCCACCATACAAACTAGTTGCAAGCAGGAGTCAGTCAGTCCCGGAAAGAACCTCGGTCCCCCAGCTAACCTCTAAATAGTAATCCCTAACAGTCACAATCCCAAAAAACCCATCGGTCACCTGTGCTGTTCGACAACCATGCGTAGAGTATGTCTTACCATATTGTGCCTGCCTTAGATATAGTATGTCATACACTGGGTGTAGTAGTCCCACTAGACCTACCACCGATATGGGATTAACCAATACATCACCCCTATTGGAAAGGGATTATAGAACTAGGTTATGATCTTTAGCCCAATGCAAATCTACATACATACAAATCAGCTAATATATCCATACATCCTCTAACCTTTAGGCCCACAGTACCGAAACACACCTTGTCCACATCGTGCCCTAGACCGTCAGAGCCACAGTCACAACCACATTACTGACCTCTGGGCCCAAAGTACCGGAACTCACCTCATTCACACCATGCCCCAGACCGTTGGTACCACAGTCACAACCACAGTCCATATCCACAGATTCCACAATCACATGTGCAAAGTGTACTATACAATCAAAAAACAAATCACTCCATCACATGTGCATGCATTAACAAAATATATACAAACACTTCATAAAATAAATCACAATCAGTCACTCACCTGGATACCTGAATCCAATGTTTTTCATTGAATTTCCATCATCACGTGTCCTTGCTGAGTGAATTAGGTTCCTATACGAAAATTCAATTATTTTTATTAGTTGCAGCCTATACCATTCGTGTACATTCTCTATTTCATAACTCAATTGAATTCCCTTAACGGAGAATTAACCACTGACCATTCAGAAGGACACTAACCTGTTGTTAGTTTCCTTCCCACACACTAACCTCTCTAGGTCCAATTGACTTGTACTAACCCACATATAGGCTATTCTCATAACCCACACAAACACTCTCCAATGGCCGACCTTGTTGAGCCATATAGTGACCCATCGACAATTGACAGATCCCACATGTGGGTGGTGCAAAGACTAGAGAGAACATTTCTCCTGAAAAACCACCCATTGGTAGGTCAGCCACAGGGGCACTAGCTTGCCGCATGCATCTGTCGATGAAAGTGTTATAGCAGTGCCTGGCAGCTGCTAAACTCCCCATTGACCCAAGGTGTCCCATCCCTTCTGTGCGCCCAATTTTTTTTCCCCGAGTCCCTTTTATATGTGTGGACATGTCCCACACCAGGGATCATTTCCAAGTGGTTACCCCCTTCTACTAAGATCCACAAACCCACACTTGGCTCACTTTACTGGATTTCAGTAGTGCATAAGCAAACATTGCTGACTTGTGGTTTCTATCACAAGCAACCCCCAAATTGGATGTGGGCAAACTCAAAATTAGAATTAGATAGCATTATGATGGTAGACATGCCCCAATTCAAGTCCATTTAAATTATCATTGTTGAATTAAAAATTTCAAAGAATGAAAAACTAGGGAATCAAACCCAGTTTAGTAGTGCACAACTGAAGTCTGTGAATTTTGGGTTCTTGTTAAAGGCAAACCACAAAACTGAAATTGGATAACCTATAGGTATTTGTTGTACCAATTTCCAAACCCAATTGAATTCCAATTGGTGACTTGGACAGGCACATAGAGTTGAGTTCTAGCCTCTACTACTCCTACCTCAACTGATAGTCCACTTAGGCAATTCATTGGGTACGAACCCAAGTCCCAACACACATTACATTATTTCATCCATTATTGGTACAATCCCAAAATTTTGAGGTTCAGAAATGGGTCAAAGATGGATGTGGGTCTTTGAACTACTCTACCTTTCCCATTTCAACTGTGGTAGTGGTCCCAGCTCTGAAATAGGTTTTCATCATCATACGAGTCTATACCCAGACCATGGATAGCCATAGGGATGGTGTATAGACCTGTACATACCCCCAGACATAAGCTTAGTGCATGTTATGACAAGGCACCCGAGGCATGTAGCTGAATTTTGATACGGGATATCATCGGCGGTGGGCATTTCAATAGGCCCGCCCCTTTGACTTGCAACAAAATATGTACTTCTCAAACATCGGACATCACTCTGGCCCACATCTGACCTTTTGTCGCTGAGCATCATTGTGGCCTTCCTAGTAGCGGGTGTTTGCCTTTTTCTTGTCTTGCTTTCTATTGTCTTCTTCATTCCATGCCATCTCCGCATCCTCATCTTTCAGATACTTTTGGCACTTTTCCATTAGCTCAGTCATGGTTTTCAGTGGGATCTAAGAGTAGGGTTGTCAATTCCAGGCCCACATCGATAGGCTTGACCGAGCCCAACACGTTTATGGCCCTACCAGACCAGCCTGATTATTAAACGTGTCAATGGGTAAGCCTGATGGGCCTCACGACCGGCCCAACACTTTTATAAGCTTGACTTGGACCGAATTGTATAGCCCGACCATTTATATAGGTATTTTGATTTTTTTTTGGGATAAAATAGGGTGTATATTGATATTTCTATCAATTATTGACTATAATTAAGTGTAATATCTTTTCAAAATTGTTGATGATTTAACAAAATAAATTAAACTATTTTAAATCTAAGAAAAGCAAAGACTGTTTAAGGCTTTATTGGCACATTACCCCATTTAAGGCCCAATTATAGCCCGATTAGCCCGATAAAAGCCTGGAACCACATTGGTTTTGTAACTATTTGTGCAAACATTTCAATTCATCCCCCCCCCCCAAAAAGTCTGGAACTCGATCGAGCCCGACACGACACTAACCTAGATTGACTCATTCCTTAAATAGGTAGGTCATAGTCCGTGGACATAGGCCCGACATTGGCTCAATTGGACCGATTGACACCCCTATCTGAGAGAGAGAGAGAGAGAGAGAGAGAGAGAGAGAGAGAGAGTCTCTTGCTAGTGATTCCTTCAAGAAGTGCAGCGAGCCACATGTCGGTGCTAAGGTTCTCCACCTCCATAGCCTCCTTGTTGAATTGATCGATGTATACTCGTAGTCTCCTTAGGGCACTGCCTGATGGTTAAGAGGTTGACCATGTTCTTCTTGTAATCTCTACTAGTTTTGAAGTCATCCACGAAGGCTTCAGCTACTTGAAGCTATGGGTCAAATAAGGTTCGAGTATTGTGAACCAAGATATGGCCATTCTTCTTAATTTTATAAGGGAAACACGGCATATTAGAACATCACTAGACTCATAAAGCAAAATTATTGTCTTAAAATTCTAAAAAACACTATATAGTCTATGACTCTATAGATCCATCATAATCTTCTGTCGCTGGCATTTTAAAATCTGTAGGAAGGGGAACTTTTCTGATTGCATCTGAAAGTGCGATGATCGTGGACTCATCTGGATCTTCACTGATGGAAGGAACCTTCTTGTTTAAATCTACTTTAGATGTGAACCTTCGTGATTCCGATGATCCCCTTTTTTTTTTCTTTGGGAGGTGGGTTGTAGTCCGATCTATTGGAATCCAATTCCCTCAGTTCACCATTATTATACTCAAAAGTTGTGGCTTTAAGCATGACGTTAGAGAGCCAGATTCTTCTTTAAAAGAACTTGTCAGTTCTGATGGATGGCTTCAACCAAGAGTTGGATAGACCTTTAAAGGGTATTGAACTTCTTTTGAGTTACCGTTGTTTGTGTCGGGTGCTGTTCAACACCTGTAGAAACGTGACCCTAAAATGATGCAGAAGATAATTAAAAAACAGAACAAACAATGCATGGGAATTTTACGAGGTTTGGCAAGGTTGCCTACGTCCTTGGTGAGATGAGATCTTGCTTCACTATCAATGGAGAATAGGGTTACAACGTTCGTCCTCACACCTCTCAATATTGTTTGCATTATAGAAAAAGAAACCCTCGCTATAAATATATAGCGAAAAACCCTAAACCAAAAATTACACAATTGCCCTCAAATAAAAAATTAGAGTAGGACCGCCGTCCTGCCTGTTGAGGCACTGCACCAGTGCTTTCTGGATTAAACTGTGATGGAATACAAGATATCGTACACCAACAATCTCCACCTTGGCCTGAATTCTGTTGAGCCTCCTGTAAAGATAACCTGTAGACGTCTTCATCCTTGTACCTCATTAGAGGTACAAACCAGCACCTGTTTGGTGCATCCCTCATCTTAAACAATGAGTAATATAATCAAGTCCAAACAGGACTCGAACTTCTCTGTAGTAACTGGCTTCGTAAACATATCTGCAGGATTAAGATCTGTATGAATTTTTCTCAAGTGATTACTACCGTCTGACACACGCTCCCTAATCTTGTGAAATCTCACATCAATATGCTTTGTTCTTGCATAAAACACCTGATTCTTTGCAAGATGTATGACACTCTGACTGTCACAATATAACACTGTACCTCCTTACTCCAACCCCAACTCACAAATCAGTCCAGCCAACCAGACTTCTTCCTTGGTAGCATCAACTGCCGCCATGTACTCTGCCTCTGTAGTGGACAATGCAACTGTAGACTAAAGCATCGCCCTCCATGATATAGGTCCACTAGCCAATGTAAATACATACCCTATAGTAAACCTCCTCTTGTCTATATCTTTAGTTTTGCTCAAATATCTGATGGTCTACTTAATTGCATTCCAATGCCCATTCCTTAGATTACTCATGTATCTGCTAACAACACTGACTGCATGAGACAAATCCGACCCACTACAAACCATAGCATACATGAGACTCTCATCTATGCTAGCATAAGGGATCTGAGATATCTGCTCCAATTCCTCATGTGTTGTAGGGAAATCCTTTTCAGCTAACTTGAAGTGGCTAGCTAACGGAGTGCTAATCGGCTTAGCCTTTTCCATATTGAAATACTCTGGCACCTTTTCAATAAACCTTTTCTGAGTTACCCAAAGTTTACCTGTATTTCTATCTCTAAGGATTTTCATGTCAAGGATCTTCTTAGCAGCACCAAGATCCTTCATCTCAAATTCAGCACTCAACAAAGACTTCAAAGAGACTATATCATGTTTGTTATTTACAGTAATAAGCATATCATCAACATAAAGCATCAACAAAATAATAGAATTATCACTTGAAACTTTATAATAAACACAACTATCATACTCACTTCTTGTGTATCCAATATTCATCATGTGGGAATCAAAGCACTTGTACCATTGCCTAGGAGATTGCTTAAGATCATAAAGCGATCTCTTAAGCAGATAAATATGATCTTCCTTTCCCTACACTTTAAAACCTTTAAGTTGTTCCATGTAAATCTGTTCCTCCAAGTCACCATGAAGAAAGGTAGTCGTCACATCAATCTGTTCAAACTCTAAATCATACATGACCACTAAAGCAAGTAGTACTTGAATCGAAGTGTGTTTTACCAGTGGAGAAAATATTTCATTGTAGTATATCCCCTCCTTCTGTGCATAGCCCTTGGCTACAAGTCTGGCCATATACCTTTCACGCTTCTTCTAAGTTGCTTTCTCTTTCTTACGAAAGACCCATTTACACCCAATTATTTTTCTTCCCTTGGATTTTTTCATAATCTCCCAAGTCTTATTCTTCTGTAGAGACTCCATTTCTTCTATCATAGCTGTCATCCATTTATCATGTTGTGCATCGCTCAAAGCACCATGGTAGGAAGATGGATCACCTGTACCTATAGTGAGGGCATAGGCAATCATGTTCTCAAACCCGTATAGTATAGGTGCTTTGTGAGTACACTTCCCTTTATCCTTTGCTACATTATAGGAAACTTCTACTGCTTCCTGTTGTCCTAGTAAATCACTGGATGACTCATTTTTTCTTGTTGTCTTGGACTCACCTAACTCCACCTGCACAGTAGAACCTTCTTTATTTTCATCAACTGTTTGTAAATTATATTTTGACTTCACCATATGAGACTCATCAAACACAATGTCCCTGCTAACCATAACTTTCTGTGAACTTGAATCCCACAACTTGAATCCCTTTACGCCTTTCTTAAAACCAAGAAAGATGCACTGCTTAGACTTTGAGTCTAACTTGAAATGCTGCTCACTCTCAACATGTGCATAGGCTGGACAACTAAATATTTTTAGAATAGAATAATCTACTGGTTTCCTTGTCCATACCTCTTTGAGAATTTTACAATCAATCGCCTTTGATGGAGACCTGTTAATGAGGAAACATGCCATATTCACTGCTTCTGCCTAAAATCTCTTCCTCAACCCTACATTCAACCTCATACTCTGAGTTCTTTCTAGAAGTGTTCTGTTCATCCTTTTAGTTACACCATTTTGCTGTAATGTCTTTGGAATAGTGAAGTGACATTTAATCCTTTCAGTTTTACACAATTCTAGAAATGACTTATATGTGTTCTGCCCTCTAGTATATATTGTCAAGTACTTAATTTTCTTTCCTATCTTCCTTTCTACCTCAGCCTTTCATTCCTTAAATTTAGTAAACACCTCACTTTTATGCTTCATGAAGTAGATCCAAATTTTCCTTGAGTAATCATCAACAAAGGTTATGAAGTATTCTACCTCACCTTTAGATTTTGTTGTTGAAGGACCCCATACATCGTTGTGTATATAATCAAGCACCCCTTTACTCTTATGTTTTGTAATTTTGAAACTAACCTTGCACTGTTTTCCAAACACACAATACTTGCAGAAGTTCAATTTACAAGTTTTCATTCCCTTTAGCAGTTTTCTTTTATGAAACTCCATCAACCCTCTTTCTCCCATATGCCTTAACCGCATATTCCACAGATATGTATTATTTGTATCAAATCCTGCATCTGTAGTCATAGATGCTCCATCTATAACAATGCTCCCTATGAGTCTGTATAGGTTTCCTGTTAGTTGTCCCTTCATGACAACCATAACACCCTTAATAACTTTGAGAATCCACATTCTGCTATGTACTTGTAGCTATTTGAGTCAAATGCCCCCAAAGATACTAAGTTTTTCTTTAATTCTGATACACGTCTCACATTGACTAAAGTTCTTACTATCCCATCAAATATTTTGATTTTGATAGTGCATATCCCAATAGTCTTGCATACAACATCATTCCTCATTAGGACAGACCCACCATTATATGGTTGATATGTATCAAACAAATCCTTATGTGGACACATGTAATAAGAATATCCAGAATCTAAAATTCAAGAATCAAAAGATTGATTATTACCTGATGATATAGAAAGTACATCTCCATCATCTTCATCTGAACTGTCAGCCACGCTAGCTTCCTCAGATGCCTTATCTACACCTTTCTTCTTCAAGTCCACCTTCCTCTTCAAGCACTCTCTCTTCATATGACCTTCCTTCTTGAAATAGTAACAAGAGACGTTTGTCTTTGCCCCTTTTGATTTCGATCGACTCTTTCCAGATTCCTTCTTATTTGATCTCCCTCTTTCCTGTTTCTTGTCACCTCCAAAAAGAACTTCTCCTTGAGATTTCTTATTACTGGCCTTCATCCTTATATCATTGGACATGAGGGCAGTCGCGACTTCATCAATCTCAAGGGTCTCCTTTCCGTACAAGAGAGTCGTTACTAGGTGATCATATGATTCTGGAAGCGATGACAACAACAGTAACACCTTGTCTTCATCCTCGATCTTAACCTCCAAGTTTGTAAGTTTACTTACAATCTGATTGAACATGTTAAGATGCTCTAATAGATCTGTACCTTCCTCCATCTGTCGATAATACAATTATTTTTTCACGAATAACTTATTCATTTAGGACTTCATCATGTAGATACTTTCAAGTTTCACCCATAATTGTGATGCAGATTCGATACCCATAACATATTATAGGGCATCATCAGAAAGATTCAATCGAATAGCACTTACCACCTTTTCCTCCATCACCTCTCAATCTTCGTTAGTAATTTTTATAGGTTTCATCGACTTTCCCAACAATATTTTCGCCAAACCCAGTTGTATAAGAAGATCCTTCATCCTTTGACTCCAAAGAGTAAAATTGTTCTTTCCATTGAACCGTTCGACATCATACTTGACATTCGATCCCTTCCTTGCCATCGTGATAGTAAACCTTAGAAAACGGAAACTTAGAGCTCTGATACTAATTTGTCGAAACGTAACCCTAAAACGATGCAAAAGATAATGGAAAAATAGAGCAAACAATGCACACAAATTTTACGAGGTTTAACAAGGTTACCTACGTCCTCGGTGAGATTAGATCATGCTTTACTATCAATGGAGAATAGGGTTACAACACTCGTCCTCACACCTCTCAGTATTGCTTGTATTACAGAGAAAGAAACCCTCGCTACAAATATATAGTGAAAAACCCTAATCCGAAAAGTACACAATTGCCCTCAAATAAAAAATTGAGTGGGACCGCCGTCTTTCCTGTCTAGGCGCTGCACCAATACTCCTTGGATTAAACTGTGACGAATACAAGACATCGTACACTAACAACACCATGCTCTAGATATACTCGGTTAACCTCTAATATGTGTGTCCTTTTGTTTTCACCGTCTTCATCCATGTTCTCAGAATGAACCTCGGCTGGGTGCTTGCCTTCGTGATTGATAGGCATTTGTGTTGTGTTGACGATGGTGTTCGTAGCTGTGGCGGAAAGTCTGCAGTTCTTGCGGCTGGAAGTGTGGAACTTTGAAATAGATTAAAGTCATTAAACCTCTTCTCTTTTGATTTTCACTCACATATTCAAACGGTGATTGAGTGCCGCAACGTGGTAAGATTTTGTCTTCTTCTGTTCCCTTAAACTTGTGTTTGTTTTTTATTTTTAATCAAAATAATGAAATATTATCTCTTATTGTATGAAGGAAGTAGAAACATGGCTGCTGTCAATCCTATCAGTCACTTTTTTAATAAAATCTACCCACCCCACTCCTCATTGTCTCATTTTTCACTACTTTAACAAATCAGCAGAGCCACTTTTAACAACATTATTACCTAAGGCTTTTTCTTTTCTTTGGAAGTATATGCATAAAAAAAATGTGGACTATACCAAAATTCTAGCTAGACATTAGTATTTGATGGGATTTAATTATTACGAGGTTCAATAAGACACTAGTCTTTTTATCAGATTAAATTCTTTAAATGTAGATGAATGACTTAGTTTGTTGATTTTCTTTGAGTACGTGAAAGAGTTAAACCGAAATCAAACCGATATGAGTGCAATCCTAAAAAACCGAAATAACTTGAAACCAAACCGGATCGAGACCGAAACCAGTCGAAAACTGAAATTTCTTAATGGTTTGGTTTCCGTCTCACATATTCTCAGACCGAAACCGACCGAAACCGCTCAATTGACACCCCTACCACAAATGCGCCAAATGCTTTATTCTATTTTTTTTTCCAATAAAACAAAAATAATCCATAAACATTTTTCTAGAACATTACCAAACACAGCCTAAGAGCCCGATTATGATGTTTTTCCCATATATGCTTTTTTAGGAGAGTCCCTTTTTTTGGCGGGGTGGCGTAAAGATGAGAGTCCCTTTACATATAGCTTATTGATTGGATAGACTAATGAACGGAGGGGGGGGGGTAAAGATGAGAGTCCCTTACATATAGCGTATTGATTGGATAGACTAAGGAACGGAGACTATGGTATTTCTTCCTGATTTACTGCCACGTGACGAGCCCTTATTGGTTGGACGTTTACACGTATAACACGAATGAAGAAGAAGAAACAGAAGGAAACGATGGTTTTGACATAACAGAGATTTTCAAGTGCATGAGCTTCCACAGGCAAGACTCCAAGAAAAGGGTTAAAAAACCAAACCCCTTTACTCTTAGCCTGATTTTACATTTTCTTTATAACCAATTTCAAGAATCTCATTAAGCGCCAGTTCTTGGCGTCAAAACCGTTCTTTCCAAAAGAAACCCAAGAGTTGAAAATTCGAATCACTCAATCCAGAAAATGGGTTAATGATTCAAATTCAACAACTGGGCAGAGGAGGTCGATCGAGAAGTACGGGGTCTGGAGGCAGAGCAGAGAAATAAAGCTGCACGAATGGAGAAGCAGCTGAAGGCCAAATTGGCATTAGAGGATTTGATTGAAGAGCATCTCAGTTGGTTCGGCTCCCCATCCATTAGAGCCACGGCCCCTTCAAGGCTCAAGGAGGTTACTGAACTACTCAGGCCCAAGTGGATGCCCCCAATGGAGATGGCCTCCCTGGTCTGGCTCGGTGATTGACGTCCCTCTGCAATTCTCCAACTCCTCCGCTCCCTCTCTCGTTCATCCTTTGATGGTAGATTAACATCTCTGTCCCTCTTCTTCTTCTCCTTCTTCTTCCCCCTCAATAAGTTCTAGAGGTGGCTGTGACAAAGCTTTTAAACCAGATTGATGCTGCTCAATTCTTGGTGGCCTTAGCTGGGATTCAAGATACAATCCACGAGTTTGCTGCTCATCGGAGGCTCCAAGAAGGGTCCCGTCTCCATGACCATCAAGGCCTTGGAGAAGTAACAAGCAAGCATGCACAGAGATGATCGAGACGATGCCTCAATATCTCTACTCAATCAAGACAATCTAAATGTGGAAATATTGCCCAGGTATTACTTTGAATTCAATCAATGAAGTGCCCCTTCCAATCTTTTTTCATAGCTGTACAATAGGAAAGTTCTTGTTTCTGCTGGATATGTGTAATGGATGTATGTTGATTAGCTTAACAACATAAATTTATACTGCCATCTGTGTAAAAGGTAATAAACACATCCTTCTATTGTTTTTCCAATAATTTTCTGTGTATATGAACATGGTATTCCACATTGCTGAAGTGAAAAACCAGAAGTGAAAGAATAGAGGAAGAGGGAGGGAGGGAGGGGGGGGGGGGGGGGGTGGGGTGGGGGGAACAGCTTACCTTAACTGCCGATAGAGATAGAGAGAAGAGGAAGAAAGCCCATCGCTGATGAGAAAAGAGAACAGAGAATCACGTTGGGGGAGGGGAGAACAGAGCTTTGCGTCATTCACAATTCTGCTTTCTTTCTTCTTATTCATTCATTCATTGAAAAATCCGGCCATCCGCCTTACAATGTATTTATAAAACAAACTCTAAGAAAAAAAAATCCAAACAGAATCTGCTAAATAAAAGAGTTCTAATACTTCTAGGAAACAAATAAAATGAATAAATGAAACAGAATCTGCTAAATAGGTAAGGAGTCCTACCCTCTTAGGGAAATAAGAATACTACTTAATTAAAATAGATTTACTTCCTAATGAAAGAAAAAAAGAAAATAACATAGTCTCAACCGTGACTCTGTTTTTGAGCTTGCTAAGGATGAAGTTCTACTTTGGCTTTTGGCTAATGAACAGCTCTAAACAAACGTGTGTTATACACTAAAATGTCATGGTTCACACCTTAAATTTTCTAATACTCTTCACCAACAGAAGTATAAGACACTACATTCCTCAACTCAGAGTCAATCCCAAACACACGAAATGCACTCTCCATATCCCCTGCTTTTGAGTACATGTCTATGAGAGCATTGCCCACACAAGTCTCTGATTCAAATCCTATTTTCACAATCCATGAATGAAGAGACATCCCAAATGAGGAATCCTTAAGCACCCCACAGGCGCCTAATGTGCTACAAAAGAGATATTTATCGACGGTGATCCCTTTATGAATCATCTTCCTGAAAGATAACAAAGCTTCCTCGAAGTTACCATTCTTTGTGTATCCATCAATCATCGCTAACCATGAAACCTAATCTTTATATGGCATTTCACTAAAAATTTGGTAAGCATACGCCAGAGCCCCACACTTCAAGTACATATCAGTAAGATTACTGCCCACAAATAATTTAGAACAAGAGCTTCAAGAATGGAAGAATTCAAATCCCACGAGCTCCGAGCGGCGATCGACGACTTCTCCTTAGCGGCACTTGTTGGAAAAGGAAGCCATGGATGTGTCTACAAAGGTGTTCTAGGAGGTGGCAAGCTAGTCGTGATTAAGAAGCCTTCTATCGGTCTTCAAATCCTTCAAGACAACCCCAAACTAGATAACGAGATTCAGGTTCTCTCTTCTCTACATAGAAGCCCTTACCTTGTAAACCTGGTTGGAGTGACTCATGAAGGTTCGACTTAGAAGAAACTCCTTGTTATGGAGTTCATGCCTAATGGATCTCTTCATGACTCACTCCACAACCTGTCTACCCCTCCAAGCTTGTTGAAACGCTTACACGTGGCTCTACAAGTCGCCCGGGCAGTGCAGACACTCCATGAGTCCAGGCCCTCTATCATTCACAGGGACATCAAGTAAGCCAACATTTTATTTGATTGCAATTGGAATGCCAAGTTGGCAGATTTCAGCCTAGCGGTTAGGCAGAGAGAGTCAACTCAAAGAGTTCACTCACTGAGTCAACCTGCTGGTACAATCGGTTACTTAGACCCTTGTTACACTACACCAAGAAAACTAAGTACAAGAACTGATGTCTTCAGCTTTGGGGTTGTATTACTATAAATCATAAGCTGTAGATGAGCAATCGAAGCCGAGCGAGATCCAGCTTCTATCATCGACTGGGCATTGCCATTGATCAATGGAAATCGAGGAGGTCTCGAGGTATATGATACAAGGATCGCATTGCCCGGCAACATGGAGGGCACGATACGTTGTGTCCTCAACGTTGTGGCACGTTGTGTTTCATCCAATGCAGAGTGTCGTCCTTTAATGGCAGAGATAGTTAGAGAATTAGAGAGCTCTATGGTGGGACGAATTCAGTATCCAGTATGGCTGAGCCTTCTCGAAAGCATTCTTTCACAGCAAAAACGGAGAACAACGACTCAAACGACCACGATAATATGCACAACACATCAAGCAGACGTTCAAGTGGATCATTCAAGAGGGAGGATGTTGCTAAGAGAGGTTTTAGCCAAAGTGTCCTTCAATTAAAGCACAAAAACTCAACTCGGAATCGTCCAAGCTACAATGAACTATGAGAAGGAAAATGACATGACAACCTGCACGCACATCAAGAGGCAATCCAAACAGAAGAATACTGAAAGTAGGTGGGAGCAAGGTTTTAAAACTCAGTATCGGTATCGGTATCGGTATCGATAAGGATCGATCCTTTAAGGATAGAAAATCATACAATTTTCCTGGATCGGTCATGGTATCAGCCAGTATCGGTCACTAAAAAAATTCAGAAAAAATGAAAAATCCAAAGTGAAAGAATGGAAAAAAAAAACCTAACAAATAAGTTAACCCTAGATCTCTCTCTCTTCTGTTCGTCCTATTTTTTTCTTTCTCATTAGTTGCAGATTTTTTAGTTGCTTTTCCAAATTTCTTTTTGTTAATTAAATCAATCCACTCGATTCTTTCCTACACAGTTTCAACTGTGGGCTTGGTGTTGTTGACTTCTGATCTCCCTCAGTATTCTTTGCAAGCTATTCAAAAACTAAAAGATGATCCTACCGAGAAGAACATAAGGGCCTCCTCATCACCATTCTCTCTAGCATATAAAGCCTACCTATTATGATGATCAAAACAAGTGCCAAATCATAGCTATTGGGCATGAATTTGAAAGAGTATTATCAATTCTCTCCCCAACTTTGGAACAATGTCCCCTTGAGTTCAATTTCCTCCAAACTATAGAGAACTCTTTTTCAATCAACGAAGAAGCCCTAGCACTCTTCCGCTTCCTCTTTCAAGATCCGGTCCTCTTCCAGGTACCTCTCTCTCTATCTAGGTTAGGAGGACGAGTAATCGTATGAGGTTGAGCTTTGTTGAGGAAATTAAAGCTCCTTGCCCTGTCAATCCTGATGTCCGATCGCCCTCCTCTATTCGTCCTTAGAGTTTAAGTTTTTAAAATATTTTTTAACGTGTCCGGTCAGATCGGCTGATCCGAATTGGTATCTGATACTTAGGATGATACTAATACCGGTCTCAGGATCGGTCAGGTATCGATATCGGTCTCAGTCGATACTTGATTCCATGGGTGGGAGAGCATAATTATTATTCCACATAACGCTTTGTTCAATGGGGTTGGCATTCCAGGCTGCTACTCACTTATTTTTTTTCTTTGAGATTAGAGATTCTATCTCTGAATGTATGATTGTATAATACAGTATAGGAAATAAAGAAACTGAAAAGGAAGAATTGGGGAATGGCCTAAGAAGACATTGAAGAAATTCTTTGCCCCCTGCACGAGATCTTTGGATATTGAGCTTATGATATGGGCAAAAATTATAATAAATTGACGTAGATTAAAGAAAAAAAAATGCAAACAGTATCCGTATCTCCGGCGATTTGTATCGGTAGAATTTGTATCGATATCATATTAGCCACCAACATTGATACAATGTTAATACCCTATCAATGAAACAACAATCCATTCACGCTTATATTATATTGATATTATATCAGTTTTAAAGGTGACTTGATATCCGATTTGATATTATGTATTTTTTTATATCAACAAGATTTCTTCTCAACTTGTAGATGAGTTATTGAAAGAAAAAGACTTTTGGAAATAAAAGTCAAGGATCCTTTGGCTGAATAGTGGCGACTTGAATACCTCTTTCTTCCATGCTTCAGCTGTCCAACGCACTCAATTTAATAAAATTCTAAAAATCAAGATGGCCAATGGTTTGTGGACTACATCTCAATCTGAAATCAAGCATGAGATTATCTCTCATTTTCAACAAACTTACTCTTCGGAAGGCCTTGATATGGACTCACTGCAACATGCTCTTAACTGCATCACCCCTATTGTTACGGAGGATATGAACATAACGCTATGCAAATGTCCCGACATTGATGAGGTTAAGAAAGCACTGTTCGCAATGAAGCTAAGCAAATCTCCAGGTACTGATGGTCTCCCTCCTGCATTTTTTCACCATTTTTGAGATCTAACATACCATAACCTTTATGATTTTGTTTCTGAGTTCTTTTGCTCTAAGACCCTTCCCCCTCAATTCACCAAAACTATTATTTGCCTCATTCCGAAGAAGAATTGCCCAGAATTGGTGGAAGATTTTAGACCAATTAGCATTTGTGGTGTGGCAACTGAGATTATCTCAAAAATTATGGCAACTCGGCTCTAAGATGTGCTCCCGTTGATCATCAACCCTCCCTAGTATGCTTTCATTCCTAGTAGATCTATATCAGAAAATATATTTATAGCTTATGAGCTATATCACTACATATGGGGTAAGAAAAAAAGGAAAAAGAGATTCTTGGCCTTAAAGCTCGATATCAGGAAAGCATATGATAGGCTCAAGTCGCAATTTATAAAGCATGTTCTTCTTCGGCTGGGTTTTCATTCAATGGTCCTGGCAGGCATTAGATCGGTTTCTTTCAGTTTCCTTATCAATTACTCTCCATGGCAATATCACACCCTCTCGTGGAATTAGACAAGGAGACCCCCTTTCCCCGACTATCTTCACGATCTGCACTCAAATCTTGTGTTCTATACTATCCAATGCTCAAAGTAATGGGTTTGTGAAGGGAATAAAGGTTAGAAACAGAGCTTCCCCAATGTCTCACTTATTGTTTGCGGATGATTGTGTTCTATTTTTTGAGATGCAACTTGATCAGGTTCATAATCTCAAAGGATGCCTTGATTTCTTCTGTAAAGCAAGTGGGTAGTCGATCAACAAGCAGAAATCTACTCTTATTTTTAGCCCTAATACCCCATCGAGATTTAAAAGGTGGTTTTCTCGCATGTTGGGCATCAAGTATGGGGAAGAGCCCCAAAAATACCTTGGTCTTCTGCTAGACTTTGGCATGAATAAGTCCTCCCTCTTTCAAGATATTTGAGAGAAAACTGTAAAAAAAAAAAAAATCAAAGGATGAAAGGAAAAGTTGCTTAATCCGGCTGGTAAGGAAATACTAATTAAATTTGTTGCATCCTCTCTTTCAAGTTATGCTACTGCCCACTTTAAATTTCCCCAAGCTCATCATCATTTCATTAGGAAAGCCTCTGCTAAGTTTTTTTTTTGGAGCTAAGGTGGTAATGAATCAAAAATCCAATGGATTTCTTGGGAAAGGTTGTGTCGCCCAAAATCAAGGGGAGGTCTTGGATTTAAACATTCTAAATGCAAAACCTTGCTCTATTAGCCAAGGTGGCCTAGAAACTTTGGAAGCATCCCAATTCATGGTGGGCATTGCAGATGAAATATATATACTTCCCTCGTTCTGATTTCCTATCAGCAAGATTGGGCAACCGCCCTTCCTGGGCTTGGAGAAGTTTGATGCTAGGGAGAGCAGTTCTACAGGATGGCCTAATCTGATACTAAAGTTGTTATATGGGAGGACCAATGGGTTCCTACCCTTAAAAACTACAAAATTCAGTACCCTCTGCTTCCTTATTTCCCATTCATAGTGTGTCGGACATCATTGATCCTAATAATCGAAGTTGGAAAAATGAGTTGCCTGATATATGGTTTGCCCCATCAAATGCAGTTGTGATTAAAGAAATTAAGTTGAGATTATTACCTAGGGATGATTTTCAGCTATGGGGAGGCTCTCGTAATGGCCAATTCTCGGTTAAGTCAGCATATTATCTCTTATCCCTCCAAAGAGACGAATAAGTGGCATCTAGAAGTTCCTCTTCACATCAATCATCAAGAGCAAATATTCCTAATCAGATCTTGAATTTTATTTGGAATTGTTGTTCACTTCCAAAAGTTTGCTCCTTCCTTTAGCAGGCGTGTGCTAATGGTGTGGCTTCTGTTGAAGGGCTCAATCGTAGGCAGGTGACCCATCTTATCTAAGATGTGACACATCATCAGAATCAATTGACCATATTATACTTCATTGCCCTTTTGCCATGGCTATGTGGTTTGGATCTTCATTATCTCATTGTATCCCTGATGATACCTCTTTGACAATCCCAACATGGATCCAACAATGCCAAAGGTTATACTCTCATGATAAGATAAGAGGGGAGAAGAGCTTCATCTTGTGTTCCTTTATTGTCTGGGAGTTGTTGTTGGACATAAATGATTTAATCTTCAAGAAAGAGAATGGGTCCCCATCTGATGTGATTTGGAAAGCAGAGTCTCTATATGAAGAATTTTGCAATGCAACTAGCCCCTCTACAGAGAATGCTTGTGATGATGATCATCCTCCTTGCATGCCTATCAATGTCCATTGGTCTATTTCTCACGGAGAGATTAAAATCAACTCCGATGCTTCCTATGTGAAAGAGTCCTCTACTAGTGCCTTAGGATTTATCCTTCATGAGCATCCGAATCTCCCCTTCTAGATTTTCTTCTATCAATAGTGGGAGGCTGAAGCTATCAAAGAGGGAATTTTAAGTGCCATCAGCTTGGGATACTTTAGATTTTAAGTGGAATCTGATAACTTAGAGGTGACCAGGTGCCTCTCAGATCCTACTAGAAATGCTCCATTGGAGATTCTTCCTATTGTTGAGGACATTAGATTCCTTTGCACTTCCCCAGTTACTTGTTCATTTCACTATGTTCCAAGAGCAACTAATGGTATAGCTGATTCCCTTGCCAGGAAAGGCCTGTCCCTCCGGTGTAGGACAGTGTGGCTTAATTCCATTCCTTGGCTTTTACAACTTTGTGATGATGAAGCCTCGGTTTCTATTCAATAAAGTCCTTTTTCACCAAAAAAATAATAAATAATAAATAAATAACATAAGTAAACATATGCATCAATATATATATATATATGTAAACATGTGCATCAATCATATCAAGTAACACTTACACATCAATTTGCTAACTTGGGAATTCCAACTAGTATCCATTCACCAAGGGTACTGCTACCTATAAAACGAGTAGCCAACAATACTTAGGATTCCATTCCATAGAGAGGGTCTAAATAAAATCTAATTACTGTATTTATTACTTATTATATATTCTCCAAACCTCCATAGGTATGTGGGGTTGTTCTACTTTCTAGGAGCCTCCCATCACAAGGAAACCCAATCGGATTTCCTATCTCACTTTCTTTTTTAATCTTCTATGGCAATACACTTTTCCCTCTCTCCCTCCTTTCATTCTTTCTTATCTTTTATTTTCTTATTTCTTGTCCTTAATTTATCTTTGTTTCTTTCCTTTTTTTTTTTTCCGCCTTCCTTTTAAATTAATATAGTCACACATCCAAACCTCTCCCTCTCATGGTTTCAACTATTAGTGGTGGTTGAGACAGATTAGGAAAAAATAGTACTTTTCATAAAAAGCAAAGGCAAAATCAATCGATACCCACCAATCCTGAATGATATCAACAGACACCAATACCAATACCAATATGTTTGAGATTTAAAATGTAACTGCAAGCGTACGGATCAATGTAGCTACGGGTCGAACACAGGGAGAGCAACCACTTTATTTTTTTATTTCTTTTAATAATGCAAAAGTGAACCGATTAATGGTTATGATCTAATTCTAATTATCATTCTAAACATATGTATCTAAAATAACGTCCTAACCATTCGTCATCTAAGAATTTAAAGACGCAAGCCACGCAATTAAAATTAAATAAATAAATAACTGAAAATAAACAACCCACACAATTAAAAATAAATAAATAAATAAAGGAAAAAAATGCTGAAATAAAAATAAAGTAAAAGAAAGGGGATAAAGCTAGAGAGAG